>NC_045454.1:16080570-16098643 GCF_002776525.5 Piliocolobus tephrosceles | reverse complement strand
TGTCCATCAGTGACAGACTGGATTAAGAAAATGTGGCACATATACACCATGGAATACTATGCAGCCATAAAAAAGGATGAGTTTGCATCCTTTGTAGGGACATGGATGCAGCTGGAAACCATCATTCTTAGCAAACTATCACAAGAACAGAAAACCAAACACCGCATGTTCTCACTCATAGGTGGGAACTGAACAATGAGATCACTTGGACTCGAGAAGGGGAACATCACACACCAGGGCCTATCATGGGGAGGGGGGAGGGGGGAGGGATTGCATTGGGAGTTATACCTGATATAAATGATGAATTGATGGGTGCTGACGAGTTGATGGGTGCAGCACACCAACATGGCACAAGTATACATATGTAACAAACCTGCACGTTATGCACGTGTACTCTAGAACTTAAAGTATAATTAAAAAAAAAAAAAAAAGAAATTTTAAGAAAGCAGATAGATCCCAAAACAGACCAATAAAAAAAAAAAAAAAAAAAAAAAAAGGCCGAGCACAGTGGCTAACGCCTATAATCCCAGCACTTTGGGAGGGCGAGGCAGGTGGATAACAAGGACAGGAGTTTGAGACCAGTCTGACCAACATGGTGAAATTCTGTCTCTACTAGAAATACAAAAATTAGCTGGGTGTGGTGGCACACACCTGTAATCCCAGCTATTCAGGAGGCTGAGGCAGGAGAATTGCTGGAACTTGGGAGGCAAAGATTGCAGTGAGCCGAGATTGCGCCACTGCACTCCAGCCTGGATGACAGAGTGAGACTCCACCTCAGAAAAAAAAAAAAAAAGAGATTCCAATCTACTTGAGGTCCCCTTTAATTTTTATAAAAACGTAACCTGAATTAACCTGATGTTAGCCAATACATTTATTTCTACTGCTCTCTTTTCTTGTTCAAATTTGACAAAACCCACTGTTCTGTTATTGTATTGCCAAAGGGGAACTATCACTGTATTTGTAAAGTGAGACCTGCCCCAAATTATAAATCCCAAATAAAAGCCAATTAGATTTACAACTAAAGCTGCTGTAATTTTGTCTTTTGATATGAGTTCACAGCCAGCGATGGCCAGTGGAGTCTCTCAGGCTGCATCATTCTCACCCTGACCCTCCTGCCTTCCTCTTTCCCTTACAAGGACCCTTCTGATTACACTGAGCCCACGCAGATAATCCAGAATAACCTCCCATCTCAAGATTCTTAACCTCATCACATCTGGAAAGTCTTTTTGCCAAATAAAAGTATTATGCATTGGCTCCAGGGATTAGGATGTGGACATTTTTAGGAGGTCATTATTCTGCCCAACACAGGTACCTTTTATAAACTTCACCCACAACAAAAATTTGCTTTGCCTGCCTTCTGTGTCTCACTTTTCTGTCTGTGCACAAAGTTTAGGGTGAAACACACCAGCTTTGCTATGAACTGGCTGGATGACCCTGGACCACTCACTTCACCTCTCTCAGCCTCTTCTCATCTGAAGCACAAGAGTGATTCTTACTGCATCAGAAAATTTTCATGAAAGGGTAAACTAAGATGTGTAAGGCATTAGACACAGAGCCTGGTACCTGATGAGCCCTCGGTAAACATTCTTTGCAGTTCTTTACTTTCACCATCCTATTTCTGTCACCCTCATCCATCTACTCCTTCATCTCCTTTCTCTTCAGTGACTTACTCAGTCTAAGCTGCCAGTTAGGAAAGAAGCCACACTTCCCATTCTCTCATGATCCTGCGGGAATGTTCTTGTGATGAAGTCTGTTATCCACGAGAGACAGCCCACATTATTTATATGGAGATGTCTGGTTAAAACAAGTCATTTTTATGTTCATGTAAAACCTATACATGTTTCCTCTTAATTTACACATACCAGTCCCAATTCTGCCCTGTTAATTTATACATGCACTTTCTTATTTCACTCTTCTTCAGTCTTTCTCTTAACACCTTATACATTTAGATAGTACAAAAATAACGAGCTGGGCCAAAAGAGGGGATTCCTTTAGCAAGATGAATGTTTTCCTTTAAAAAGATGAATGCTTTCTTTGGGCGTAAAGAATGCTTATTTGCAGGGCACTCCTGAAACCTGTTTCTAGGTTTGGCTTTTGGAAAAATCATTTGAGCCTACAACGCATTTTTAGATGCTCCCCAACCAGGAGATAATAATTACCACAGAAGCCACATTCACTCCATGTATTCCTGCTGTTGAATAAATGTATTTTCACAGAATGTTGAGCATGAGTTACTCCTCCCCAGTCCTTCCTGAAAGTTAAACTTCCTCCTTAACCATCTTTGTCTCCAGGTGGACTGCCAGGACTCTGGCTGGAAAATACCTCCCACGCTGGATGGCCAGGGTGGCACCTTTGCCTATTCCCATAATTATAATAGCTCAGACTGATGCAGCACTCACTATGCACCAGGCACTATCCTAAGAGCTTTCCAGCTAGCTCCAGTCCTCACAAAACATCCTGAGTGCCACCATCCCCATTTTTACATATTTTTTAAACTGAGGCAGAGAAGTGAAGTAGTGTACCCATTGTCACCCAGCCCCATAATTTAACCTCATTCCCCTCCCCATCTGGGCAGAGGACACCCTAAGATTTCCAAGGTCTCCTGAATGACATGCACCTTCCAGAATGATTTTTGCCCCCTCTACTCTCAGGATTTGACAAACAGCCAGCATTTTGTTTTCTGTCTCACCCTTCACTTGTGCACCTGTTCCCTAATGCCACACTCACAGCTGCGCAGCCCTGAATAAGAATTAGCTTTTATGAACCTTAGTCTCTTTGGAGAAAAAATAGGTCCAGGTTCCCAGTCATCATAAAGTCATTTTTACTCCACTGTCAACTATTTGCCCAGCCATTCCTGGCCATAAATAAGGTGTACTAGGAACAGTAAGTGTAATGAGAAGGAAGTAGGAAAAGCATGAGTCACTGGAATGGTCACAAAGAGGAGATTTCAAATCCAGAAACAGTCATAAAACACACCCAGAATGTGAGGTCTTTAAGCAGTGACAGCCCCACCTGACTCTTTCCATGGCTGGTGGCCTCTAACTTCCTTCTCAACCCGCCCCACCCAGCCTTGCTTTATTGAGCCAATGCTATCAGCTTGGAAATGGGGCCAGACCAGTGCACACAGCACTGAGTGGTGGGGTGGAGGAGCTGAAAAGGGAGAAGCGTGTTTGACTTATGGAGACCTGAGTCACCTTGGTACACGTCACCAGGACAGGGAATGGATTTTTGAAGGGCTGTGCAGAACTCATGGTGGTTATCCAAATTAAGTGACTGAGGCAAGCGTCTAAATGAATTGTTTACCGAGCCAGACCTTGAGGGTACGCCCTAGGAAAACACAAGTCACAGAAAACCTCTGTAGCTTGTGTTCTCTCTGAAGAGGTTTTCAGGAGGCCTTAAAGTGGGGAAGGCAGGTAGGAAGAGGTGGGTAGGTGGAAGAATAATTGTTCTTGTCTTTGCTCTGTGCCTAGAAAGATAAGCATTATCAGCCTGAAATCCTAAGGACTAAGTCCGAAGCCTCAGGAACCAGACTTAGATTTCAGAACTGAAGATACAATCGACATGTCCTTGTTATATGGGAGGATATACATCTTGAAAGTTTTAAGGCCAGCAAAGAGCAATTTGTGAGGGCGGTCATCCAGAAATACCTAAGGCCGTTTGCCTTCCTATGGAGGTCTGACTAATGCACAATATTTTTACAAAAGGTTTTGTAGTAACAGCGATCCATCTGGGGAAATGATGATGGTGTTTCACAACTCAGTCTCAAAGCTTAACTTTCCCTGTGACCTGAAGAGGGTCCTGAAGTTTTTCTTTTCCTTTACATTTACCCGCTACCTGATCTGCTATTCTCTCTCTCTCTCTTTTTTTTTTTTTTTGGTTGAGACAGGGTCTCACTCTGTCACCCAGGCCAAAGTGCAGTGGTGCAATCATGGCTCACTGCAACCTCCACTTCCCAGGCTCAAGCAATCCTCCTACCTCAGTCTCCCAAGTAGAAACTGGGACTACAGGCCCATGCCACCACACCCAACTTATCTATCTACTTATTTCTTTATTTTATTTTATTTTATTTTATTTTGTAGAGACAGGGTTTCCCACCATGTTGCCCAGGCTGGTCTTGAACTCCTGAGCTCAAGTGATCCACCCACTGCAGCCTCCCAAAGTGCTAGGATTACAGGTGTGAGCCACTGCACCTGGCCAACCCCTATTCCTCAAAATCTTTCAGAGAATGCATTATGGAAAATATGAGTTTGTGGTTGTATGTTTCATCTGATCCCACATCACTAGGAAGGCTCATTCCTAGGAAGTTGTGTCACATGGAGAAGGGAGTGAAGTCGCCTCAGAAAAGGACCAAAGCCAAGTAACAGGAACAAAGGGAAAGTAATTGTGGAGCCCTATTCGGGCTACACAGCTGCCTCTTCGATTAAAGTAATTCTTTGAGCAATCATCACCCTAACCGTTTCAGTTGTATGTTGGCTCAATTGTAATATCTGGAGCAGTCTACAGACTAGTTTTTCTAGAGCCTCTGAAGTACCTTCAGATTGCAGTGGCAGGTTGCTCTGGATTGTAGTCTGAATGAGATGTCAAGTGAACCTTTTGAGTAATCCATATATCAGCAGGCACAAAGGTTCTTGCTATATAAGTTGTAATTTCTCCTGAAATTCACTTAAGTTGTCTAGCTTCAGGTTGCATGGCTTTAGGAAAAAGCACAGTTTTAATTTCTAATGATTCCAAGTCAGAAAAATGGAAGAAAAATTTGAAAATGTTAGTTTCGGCCAGGAGTGGTGGCTCACGCATGTAATCCCAGCACTTTGGGAGGCCGAGGCGGGCAGGTCACAGGTCAGGAGATCGAGACCATCCTGGCTAACATGGTGAAATCCCGTCTCTACTAAAAATACAAAAAATTAGCCGGGCGTGGTGGCGGGCGCCTGTAGTCCCAGCTACTCAGGAGGCTGAGGCAGGAGAATGGTGTGAACCCAGGAGGCGGAGCTTGCAGTGAGCCGAGATCATGCCGCTGCACTCCAGCCCGGGCGACAGAGCGAGACTCCGGCTCAAGAAAAAAAAAAAAGAAAAAGGAAAAGAAAAAAGAAAATGTTAGTTTCAAGACTTGTAGCCAGGAAAGAACTCAGGATTCAGTACAAATTGTAAGGAAATAACAAAACTCAAAAACAATGAGCAACACCAGAATTTAATAACAGCTGTACTGTAGTTTCTTCTGAAACATAATGTTTTCTCTTGCCAGTTCCCCATTTGTACCAAAGGCAAATTGTAGTAGGACCCAAATTATTTGCAAAATAAGTTTTAGTCTTATACTTGGCCTGAAATTTTGATTTTGGAAAGTTTGTCAAATATCAAAGGTTTAAGACACCTGTTCAAAATTGGTCACAGGTCACTGTAAAATAATAGTTATTAATTTAGCCAAAGTGATAGTTCAAAAAATTTAAGAGGGAAAAATCTTTATTTTATTTATTTATTTATGTTTATTTTTTGAGACAGGGTCTCACTCCCAGGCTGGAGTGCAGTGTACCTCACTGCAGCCTTGACCTTCAGGGCTTACTCAGTTCTCCCAACCCAGACACCTGAGTAGATGAGAATACAGGTGCATGCTATCACACCTTGCTAATTTTGTTATTATGGTTGTTTTTTCTAGAGACAGAGTCTCTATTTGTGGCCCAGGCTGATCTTAAACTCCTGCACTCCAACCATCTCCTTGCCTTGGCCTCTCAAAGTTCTAGGATTATAAGCATGACCCACCATGCCTGACCAGCAAAAACGTTCACTCTTTGAGGAAAATGTACTCTGACAGGAGATTGTATTTCCCAAATAATCATAAGGCTTAATAAAGACATCATAAGGCAAACTGAATCTGTCTCTGCCCCCACTTTTTTCTCAAAAGGTAAACAAAAAGAATTTACTATCTCCTATTAATGCTACATGAGAACCTTGTTCAAAAGAAAAAAAAAGTGTTACCTTTGTTTTAATGCATCATTAATGCTGAAGCTAAGTTTAATAAAACCTTATAAACAAGTCTATTTAATTTGTATCAGTTTTGACTACAATGTAAGATTTCCATAAGACATTTTATAACCTTTTATAATTTTGTTCATTCTCTTTCTTTCTCCAACTTTCTGACTCCATTCAGTATTACCCACCATTCTTTTTATTCCTTCAATTTAAAATAATCCTTAAAAAGCTCTAAACTAGACAAAATTACTCTTCCTTTAACAAATATTATATTTTTATCACTTCTTATACATTTTGTTTGACCAAAAACACATCCTAACTTTCCTCATACACTGCTATAGAATTGTTTCTCTTATATCTAGCAGTCTTAAATACCTACATTACATTGTTAACTCTTAGACACCCTTATTTTCAGTGAAAAACATAGGAAGTAAGCAATCTTAATCATGTACCAGATATAGAATGAACGCAGGACAAATGTCAGAGCTGTGATGATCATGCCTGGAGGGTCTAATTTCTCTCAGCATAGGCAAGAGGCACAGCTGGGAGATAGGCCCGGTATTGCCCGCAGGCCTCATCATGGTCCTTTGTATCTGAAGACATAAACTCACAGACAAATTAAGCAATTTATTATATAAATATGTAATATATACAACTGTTGCTTAATTTATATATGTTATTTTACATATATTTTGCTTTATGTATATATGTATATAAACATAATAGAAGCAACAATTTTATGACTTTAAAACATCTATTAGAGACAGTATAAGCCTGTCTGTCCAATAGACCCAGGCAAAAGTGTCTACATTAAATTCTGAAGACATTTCTACTTTCTTTTACCAACAATTCTGAAACTATTCTTGTTTACCAAAGATTGCTAAAATCGCATGAACTGGAAAAGCATTTGCTCTTGTTTAATTTATGAGTACTTGTTTATCTTTATCTTAATTTGATACCATGTGTAGACAATGTATAAACATATGTACAGACATATGTTTATATGTCTGACACAACATTTAACATGCACATACACACATAAAGATAGAGACAGACACAAAGACTTTAGAGTTTTGATTTTCTTTAGCCATGGGACCAGTAGAACTCACTAGTTTAAAAGAGCAGTTGGATTCAAATAGTACCTTTGGAAATGGAAATTGTTGACATTTATCTGGAGAAGTCCTCACCAAGTTTTAAGATAAAATGGGTAACAAATTTATACCTCAAAGCACTGAGAGAGAATTTAAGCCTTTTCAAGGAATTAAGGTGTGTTAAAGGAACATTAAAAATAGATGCCACCTGTGTTAATTAGCTTAGGAAAAAATAGACACCAAGGTAACGCAAAATGATAGATATTTACCTTAGGATTTTACGAGGAGATTTATTTTCTTTAGATAGGTGTGTGTTTTCCAGCTGGACCACTGAGCTCAGGATGGAGCCCATTAAGGGGCAGGGCCAAAAAAAGTGCTTGCAGTTTGTGGGGCCTAATAATTTAAATATGGGAAAAGTGGGCGCAGTTGGAAAGCAGAGCATTTAGATCTTTAAACATTAAGGATTCCACTGAATCCCAAGTCCCCCCAAAAAAAGTAAAATGCAAAAACGACCATGCTGTACAATGCTTCCACAGTGTACTTTGCTGCAAAGGCATTTTTCTAATTGTTTAAATATTGTCTTTCTTCTCTAAACATGCAAAGAAATGAGTAGCCCTCTGAAGTAATCATATTTATTGTAACCACTGTCAGTCATCTCCAAAACTGTAGCTCTCACCCCTGACCCAGCAACCATCATACATACAAGGTCAAGTATTTTTACAGTATGAAGTAATCTCTGATGCCTCCAGAAGCCAAAAAACATCAGATAACACAACAGAAAAGAGTAGAATGTTAGATCTGACAGAAATCTGTTCATTTAAAATTCCTGAGGCTCCATGAGGGAAAACAGAGGTTTCTCCCAAAACTAGGAGCCTGTGGCATCTTTTCTGTTTTCCCTAAGGGGTCTCAGGTTGTTAGAAATTATTTAGGTCCACTCATGTGGCATCCAGGGTAGCAACAAGAAGGAGGGGGACGTAGAAATCAATGGAAGAACAATTTTTAAGAAAGGAAGCACAAAGAAAGATAAAACACATAATTCAAAATATTTCAGTCAACTGGAGACAGAATTTTTTAAAAGGACACAAAAAAGAAAAAGTGGGAAGGTCTTGAGTGTTGGTTTTTAATTAAGCTGACTTTTAACCATAGATCTCTTTTTAAAAAAAATTCCTTTAGGTTCCTTGTTATCAGATTTTAGCTGGGACAAACAACTGATATTTCTGAGTTTTTGAATTTTGTTTTACCAAAGCCACACTCCCAATTAAAACTAATAAGCCTTAGCCAAGGTTGTGACTTAACCACGGATGTACAAGGCATATCCAAAGAGATGAATGAGTACCCCCCAAAAAAAGTCAAAAATCACACAAATATAAAACCAAAAGGGACTAGTTTCCTGACCTAGAATTAAACCCAGGCTGCTGTAGTTAAATCATAGATTTTTAACTATTAGAAGAGAACGTGGAGTGGCTTTTATTCATATTCTCTCAGAAGATCTACAGCAAGCAGTTTGAGCTCACAAAGGATTTTAACTTTGTTTTAGGTCAAATTTTTGTAATGTACTCAAGAGAATTTTTAAAGCTAGCCATAACACCATGATGTGTCTTTTTATTTTATCTTTCCATCACTTATTTGAAATAAAAGATCTCCAAAATCTTTTTTTAATGTAGGAGTCCAATTTAAAGGATCCATCGTCTGGCCATTAGCAATTAGAATTTCCAGTGGTGTACTGATCCCAATCATGACTCAATCCAGCAGTTTCTTCGGTGATGAAGCAATCCCAAAGATCTGCCCCCTAACAGAATTAAATATTCACTCACAAGAATAGAACAGGACAGCAAAAGACTCTTGTTTCTATAGCACAAACCAGGCAACAAGGGTTGGGACAACAAAAACCCCTTATAGATGGGACTTCTTATAACAAATCCTCCTGGGAGCTCAACTTATTTGGAACAAACAAAGCAAAACAAAAAAATCTCAGGTCCCAGTCATTTTCAGGCTGATCACCTGAATGTGACTCAAAAATCACGCCTCCCAGATGGTGGGGACCAAGAGCAAGTGCTCCCACTTGGCCACTTGGTCACAAATCAAACCCTCAATGACATAAAACAAGATGAGAGGGAATTTTATTTGGTACCCTTCTTTGTGAACAACACAGAAGGAAAGAGATAGAGGAAAAGACTATTTCTGGAAGGAAAGGGATTCAGCAATATAAATATTCATATGGAAAAATGCACCAAATACTACGTCAGAATCACTACACCAGGCTAGTCATACACAAATCTTCTCCCATTAACCAAAATTTTGCAGAGAAAACTGATTTTTCCTGTCTGCTTAACCAAATTGCACAGGGGGAGAGAAGCCAGGAGCCTCACTGATATAAAGTCTTACCCTTTTGGTGGTTGATTTCCTGGATTCCTGCATGGCCAAAAACATGCTGGTGGTATGGGGGTAAATCAGGTTTAAGTAGCAAGACAGGTTATGGGAGGGAGAAAGGAGGAAGTTTGGCTAACAAAGATGGTCTTGTTATACAGATGAAACCTCACAGGTAGCAGCCCTCAGAGAGAATAGATGGTAAATATTTCATTCAGGTCTTTAAGGTCTCAGGCTCCATTCATTTTTCCCAGATCCAGACAAGAGAAAGCCTGCCTGTATTAACGGGTATTCTCTAGAGATGCCAATTTTCCCATGAAAGACAGCTTTGCAGGGCCACTTCTGTTTGCTGGTCCTCCGACAGACATCTCAAAATATGTCAAAGAAATATATTTTTGGGTAAAATATTCTTATTTCCTTCAACTGACAGGTGATTCCTAGAGGTTGAACTTGATGTTCTGCAACTGCAGGGGTGTTAGCCAATTTTGAGGCCCGCTTACCATAATGTAGAGCTCCTGCTGGATTTGACCAAGTTGGAAGGTGTTTTGGACACTAGACAGGGCCAAGAGTTGGTCAAACTCAAAGGAGGAATGACAAAATCCAAAAACACAAAAAGCAATTGCACTTTACATATTACATCCTGTTGAACACTGTAAGCACGAGGAGAGGTTAAAGCCAACTAGCCATAAACTTTAACCTGCAGCTACCACATTTTAAAACCCCAACCCAGCTCTTTATCTGAGAGGGGACCAAGCTAAAGGCTGCTCTCCATTGTCACAGGAGAAGGAAACTCAACTTCCTTATAGGAAGTGAGCAGAGCTCCATGAGTAGAGGAATTCCATGGCAAAACAAAACTCAGATCTCACACGAAAAATTGGGGGGAGCAGGTACCTCAAGAGGGAGTAGGATCCAGTCCTTGGAAAGTCACATATTTGGTCAGAGCTAAAGCTCAATAGTTGATACTGAGCGTAAACAGGAGAATCACTGCAAGCCTCAGGGGTTAAGCTGTATTCAGAGGATCCCTTCATGGTCACCAAAATGTTAACCAAAATGAGTGACTGAGGCAAGCAAGTGTCTTAGTCCATTGAGGTTTACTGAGCCAGAACTTGAGGGTGCATCCTGGAAAAACATAAGTCATAGAAACCATCTGTGGCTTGTGTTGTCTTTGAAGAGGTTTTCAGGAGGCCTGGTATTTATACATCTCCTTAAAGGGGGGAAGGCAGGTAGGAAGATACAAGTAGAGAAAAGAATGATTGGTCTCATCTTGTCTTTCTTCTTGGATAGATAAGCATTATCAGTGTGAAATCTTAGACTGCAAACCTAAAGTTACAATTGACATGTCCTTGCTTTGTGGAAGGATATACATCTTGAAAGGTTTCAAGCCCAGCAAAGAACAAATTGTGAAGGCAGTCATCTAGAGATGCCTGAGGACTTTTCACCTTCTTGTGGAGGTCTGGTTAATGTTCAATGCTTTGACACAAGGTCATGTAGTAACAATTGATCTTCTGGAAAAAAAGAGATGCCTGAGGCCTTTTCACCTTCTTGTGGAGGTCTGGTTAATGTTCAATGCTTTGACACAAGGTCATGTAGTAACAACTGATCTTCTGGAAAAAAAGATGGTGGCATTATGTGACTCAGCCTCCAGATTGAACTATCCCTTTGGTGTAATGAGTGTGACACTCCCGAGATTTTTATTTTCCCTTACGTAATTTTAGGAGTTGTACTTCCTCGATGCTGTCTGACTGAGGTCAAAGGGATGGGTGTGGAAGGCATCGCAGCTTTCTCCCATTTAGAAACCCATTGTCCCTTTCTTCTCCCCTATTGGGTTACATTCCTCTGTCCACACTTCACTTATTTACCGAGTTGTTTTCCAGGGGAAAAAAAAAAATCTCAATTGAACTCTTTAAAGCCCCAGGCATTCAGTCCAGTTCAAGGGTGTCTCTCATTTTAATGATAACCAGGCACAAATATTTTTTAAAGGCTTTCCAGAAAATGTTGATAAGAGCCTCTGCACAACCCACAGTAGCTTTGGGGAGCATGGAGCTACAAAAGTGTTGGGGAAGGAACCTGCAACGTGCTGGGACCTTTATATTTCCACCTTATCTAATGCCCCCAATGACACTTTAAGTAGGCACTATTATCTCCCTATCCCAAGACATCAATTCACTGGTCCTTTACCTCAGAATTGGTCAAAGGTGGAACCAGGATTCCAACTCACATATTTCTGAATCTAAAGGTCATGTTTCACTGCAGAGTGATTGAGCCTACATGAATTCAAAGAAAGACAGGATGACTGCTTCTAACAGAAATAACCACAGACGCTTCAATGAAGAGTCAGGGTCTGAAACGGGCCTTAGACAAAGAACAGCTCAGGAGGCTGAGAAGACAGTTGAAGGTATTGTGGGAAGGAGTGAAAGAATTAGAATAAGTTCAGACATGAAAACATAAAATGTGGGTCAAGTCTCTCTACACAGACCAAGGGAGTAGACTGAGGCTGTGTTATGGGGGCTTTGAATGGCAGCCTAAGGAACTGGAACTTCATCTATGGATGATAGGAGTCACTGGAAAGCTTTGAGAAGGTCAGAAACATGACAAAGAGCATTTCCAGGAAGACTACTCTGACAGTGTAACCAAAAACAGATTAGTTGCAGGCTGCATGTAGAGTCCCATGAACAAAAGCAAGGTCTGGGCCAAGCACGGTGGCTCACGCCTGTAATCGCAGCACTTTGGGAGGCCGAGGCGGGCAGATCATGAGGTCAGGAGATCGAGACCACCCTGGCTAACACGGTGAAATCCCATCTCTACTAAAAATACAAAAAATTAGCTGGGCGTGGTGGCGGGCGCCTGTAGTCTCAGCTACTCAGTAGGCTGAGGCAGGAGAATGGCGTGAACATGGGAGGCAGAGCTTGCAGTGAGCCAAGATCGTGCCTCTGCACTCCAGCCTGGGCGACAGAGCAAGACTCTGTCTCAAAAAAAAAAAAAAGAAAGAAAAAAAAAAGAAAAAAAAAAGCAGGGTCTGATACAAAAAAAGTAACTTTATTCCAAAGCTAGCTTGGAGGAAGGGACACACAGCATTCTGCCTTTAAATGTGTTGCTTCACCTTTGGAGCAAAAAGCAGGTATTTTTACAAGGTAAGAAAGGAAAATGAGAAGTAGATAACTATCTGGTCCTCCTGCTACCAGGCAGTTATCTCCTGGGCAGCTGAGTAGGCACTTTCCTGGACAGAAGTAAGTTATAAAAATGGTCAACTGGATATGCTTCCGACACGCCCTCTGAAAGTGTCTGAGTTCAGGATGGAAGTTCTGAGGCAATTCTCTAAAGATGAAAGGTCCATGGCAGGTATGCTGTGGTCTGCTGATCAACTGTCAACTCTTGAGGAGAGACCCGTCATGGAGCACCTATGTAGAAGAACTTGCCCCTTAGGGAGTGTCTGGTGATGGGGAAGGTTGTATATATACATTTCTGAAGGGTTAAATAGGAAACGGGGTGCTGGAAAAATGAGAAAAGAGACAGAGGGAAATAATTAAACCATCTCTAGAAAAATGGGGGTACTCAGTTACAATTGTCCACTGCCAAGTTTTATTTTATATCTATGGGATATGGGTGCCACATATGTTCTGCCTACTTTTTGCTGAAAGGGGTCATAGTCATTGGACAGCAGAATGGAACCAATTTATTTGGAGTTAAAAATATTTATGAGTACCCAGGCTTATAAATGATACAGTTTGGAGCATTATGATATGAGGTCTAGAAGATCTCTGGGAAAGCCTGCCTTGTATTTTCATATAGAGGATGTAAAAGCAGGAAGCTCCAAAACAGAGGTATATTCCTATCCCTCAAGTGGGGCCAATGTTAGAAGCAGTTTTTGCCACCAGGATTGTTCTAACCCAAATCAGGACACTACCCATTGGTCTAGCAACAATGTGGGGCTATGAGAAATAAAATAATTGTTTCTGTTAAAATAATTTTAAAAATTAGGCCACCTCTAGAAAAATAGGGGTACTCGGTTACAATGGTCACAGGCAAGATAACTTAAAGAAGTGGTTCTGAACTCTGGCAACTTAATAGAATTATCTGGAAGCTTTCATCTTTTCTTTTCTTTTTTTTTAACTTCTTATTTTGAAATAATTTCAGACTTTCGAAAGTTTTCCAAAAATAGAGTCCCCATATACTTTTCACTCAACTTCCCCAAATATTGTTTTAGATAACCACAGTGCAAACATTAAAATCAATAAATGATCACTGACATTGTATAGTAAATAAATTGCAGACCTTATTCAAATCCCTTCTATCTTCCCAGTGATGTCCTCTTTCTAGACCAGGATCCAATCGAGGATCACACATTGCATCTCATTGTTCTGTCCTCTCAGTCTCCCTTAATCTGGAACAGTTCCTCAGAATTTCTTTTGCCTTCATGACCTTCACATTTATGGAGAGTACTGGAGTTATTTTGTAGCATGGCCCTCAGTTTGGGCTTTTCTAATATTTTCTCCTGATTAAACTCAGATGATGCACTTTAGACAAGAATAGCATAGATGTGATGCTGCGCCTTCTCCATGCATCATATTAAGATGCCCTAAGAGGTCGATATCTGATTACTGGAGATGTTAACTTTGAGCACTGGGCTAAAGTTCCTCCACGGTAAAATGGCTATTTTCTTTGGAAGCATTTTTAAGTGACCAATACTCCGGGCCACACTATGGACTAATCAAATCAGACACTCCTGGGAAAAGGCACAGGCATTGGTAGGTTTTAAATGCCCTACAGGTGACTAGCCAGCATCCAGGATTGGAAACCCACAGCTTAGACAGTGAAGATTAGAATCCTGGAAATCAGTCAGGAAGCCATTCCTTGGGCCTAACATCCAGTTCCAGACACAACATTTGGCATGGACCCATGGTAGGGGAATGGAAGGCCAGAAATCTCCTGATTGGGAAAATGATGGGTGAGTAGACTGTTGTCCAATAAAAAAGAGAAGGCAGCGCCAGGTGCTCACAACTGTAATCCCAGCACTTTGAGAGATCAAGGCAGCCAGATTACTTGAGCTCAGGTGTTCAAGACCAGCCTGGGCAACATAGTGAAACCTCATTTCTACAAAAAAAAAAAAAAAAAAAAAAAAGCCAGGCATGTGTAGTACGTGCCTGTACTCCTAGTTACTTGGGAGGCTGGGGTGGGAAGACTGCTTGGGTCCAGGAGGTTGAGGCTGCAGTGAGCCAAGATTGCACCACTGTGCTCCAGCCTGGGCAACAAAGCAAGACCCTGTCTCAAAAAGAGAAAGAGACAGAGAGAGAGAGAAAGGCAAAATGCTGAGTAAGGTGTCCAGCTCTTCTGGAGTATTTTCTCTCCAGACCTCAGAGAAACCTGTATTGTAGAGAAAGCACACACCCATATAATTTTACTATCATAAGCCTGATGTAAACTCCTAATTGTCACTGAGAAGAAGGAAATTATAAATCATGTGATAGAAATATATGACCACATACGCAGAGATGTACACTTCCGGGTACAGTTGAATGAAAAATTCACAGAATCCTTGTCAGAGGTATATGACCTCCCCTAAACCACCCTGCCCTCCCGACGTGGTCCTCTGTCCTTAATCTCTTCTGAAGTACGAGAATAAAGACTGTTGTAAATTTTACAAACTAGGAATGTGTACAAATCTCCTGTCACCTGGCTGTTTAAGCAAGAGGATAGTGTGCTCAACCTCCCTAGAGTTATTATCTTGGGTTCTCCATAAAGGAATATCATAAATCCCCTCCTACGAGGGACCATCTAATAACATGCAAAAGGAAATGCCAATTTCACCAAAACCCAGAGGCAGGAAGGACCCTGACGAGCAATCCCTGAGGTATTCCCATGCCTGCCAGGGTCTGGTGCTGCTGGTGCAGGAGGAACTGCTGCTGGCACTAGCTGGAAAAAAAAAGAGACGGCGGCTCTAACACTCAGGGGGTAGTAAGAAAAGAATTCACTCAATTCACCTTCAATTCTCACACAGCCAACAGCCTTCCAGCCTCCCTGTGGGGCCTCACTGGGAGGACTGGCACAAAATTAAATGCCAATACATGGGTAAAACAATTTACAGAAGGGTGGGATCAACTGGGTCAGAAATGGTTGAAGATTTCACAAAACGGGAAGGATCTGGGTTAGGCCCCGAAAGCCTCAGCCTTAGGAAAGCAGAGACAAAGAGAAACAGAAGCCTAAGAAAAGCATCCAACCCTCCTGGCGGATTTTCTATTCAGACTTCAGAGAGACCTTTATCGTAGTGAAAACAAATGTCATATAATTTTACTATCCTAAGCCTGAGATGAGCTCCTAATTGCCACTGATGGGAAGGAAATGATGAATCATGTGATAGAAATACACAACACATGCAAAGATGCACACTTTGCACCACTCTAGATGCACAAAGATGCACACAGGTCCCACCGGAGATGTCAGTTTTGAAGAGGGTCCCCGGAATAAGAGTGGGTTTGCAGACGTTATTTTATTTACTCTTCTCAAACATCATATGGGGATATTTCACAGGAGGACGCTCATCCTCAGAAAGGGGAAGTAACTTGCCACAGTTGTTAGTGGATGTGGGATTAGAACCTCAGTGAGTGTAACACCGGAGCCCATGCCACCACCACTACCACCGAGAGACCTGAACAGGGTATGTGTAGGGAATAGGTAGGAGTGGAGAGAGCTAAAGCAGAAAGAACCCATTTTAAAACAGGGAAGTTAGGTAAACTTGCTAAAGGGGGATCATATGTTGCAGAGGCATGAACACCAGACAGACGTGCAAACTTGATCTTCTGATTACAGAAAAGCCACTGAAGGTTTTGAGTAAGGGCAAAACAAGTCAAAGTGAAACCTTGAGCCAAGACAAAAGAGGGTGTGAAAATGGGGTTCTGGGTTCCTAAGCTAAAGAGATGCCACCAACAACAGTGAAGGAGCCATGAGATGGGTGGAGAAAGAACTGGATGGAGAAGCTGAAGCGCTGGGTTTAAATGGAAAAAGTCATAAAGTAAGGGCATGGCTATGGAGGGCAAGTTACATTTCTCTCTGCGGTTTGGTCTCTCTTCCGCCATAAATCACATGGAGTGAGAATTAATCTCTAAATGACCCTCAAGCCTTGCTACTCAAAGTGTGGCCCACCAACCAGCAGCAACAACATGTCCAAAAGCTCCTTCGAAATGCAGAATCTCAGACTCCACCAGAAGGATCACAATCTGTATTTTAACAAGAACCTGGGGGGGACCTGTGAGCACGTTAAAGATTGTGAAGCAGTTCTCTGAAATGTCTTCCAGTTCTAAAATGCAATGATTTCACTCTCATCTGAACTTTGTTACCTCACAGGAGAAAGAAGGAAAATAGCATTTACATTTTACCTTACTCGTGACTTTCTCTTAATCCTAACAGCCTCTTAGACTCGCCCACATCCGGGTAGAGGCTTCAGAAAAAGCCAGAAAGGCAGTACTGCCACCTTGTGACCATCATCAGAAAATGCACCTAACTCTTAACCGGTCTCACCAGTCAAGGACGGGATGGGGCTGGAGCAGGGAGGGTGTAGGGGATGAACTCCAAGTCACAGATGAGATGAGAGAGTTATAACCACCCACAAAAACCGGAAGTAACTGTCAGAGGGGGTTCAGCCTGCATCATAAAGAAACGTACCATTGCAAAGGACAGTTTTTATAATACTTACTATGTGATATCAGTAGGAAATGGTTCCCGGCCAAGCTCTGCCCTTGTAACCTTAAAACTTACCCTAACAGGTATTTTCAGCATCAGCCTCAGCCTGAACTCCGCCAGGAAACTTGTAATATTTCAAGGAAACTTACTCTACTGTGACAGTTCTTTTTCATCCTGAGACAAAATGTGTCTGATTCACAGTCACCGAACCTCATCCTACTCTCTGTAGGCTGAATAAGTCTAACAGCTTTTCATACAACCGACCTTCAGATATTGGTTAAAATAAATAAATAAATAAATAAATAACCATGTGCCGCCCATACCACCATTCCTCGGCCGTTTCCCATGTGGGGTCACCTGAAGCCCCACACCCTCTGATCACGTTCTCATGGGCAAGTGAAATACAGTAACAACAACAGACACTCTGAATCCTAGGAGTGTTCCCCAGAGCCGCAGAGCCACAGGACCCCCGTCCCTGTCCTGGTGCCTCATCCCCACCTAGAAGCAAAATGCCACATCAGCTGATCCTGGGGACGCTGACTTTTCCTGCTTATGCCACTGCTCAGTCATCCCACACCTGTGCAGGTGTCTACTTTTTATTCCATTTTATTTGTAAGAAATATTTATTGGAGGCTTGGCACTGTGGCTCACACCTGTAGTCCCAGCACTTTGGGAGGCTGAGGCGGGTGGATCACGAGGTCAAGAGATCGAGACCATCCTGGCCAACATGGTGAAACCCCATCTTTACTAAAAATACAAAAATTAGCTGGGCATGGTGGCACACACAGGAGAATCACTTGGACCCAGCAGGCAGGGTTCACTTGAATCCTGAACCCAGGTTGCAATGAGCCAAGATCGCGCCACTGCACTCCAGCCAGGTGACAGAACAAGACTCCATCAAAAAAGAAAGAAGAAAGAAAAAAAGGAAGGAAGGAAGGAAGGAAGGAAGGAAGGAAGGAAGGAAGGAAGGAAGGAAGGAA
>NC_045454.1:16062046-16080560 GCF_002776525.5 Piliocolobus tephrosceles | reverse complement strand
GAAGGAAGGAAGGAAGGAAGGAAGGAAGGAAGGAAGGAAGGAAGGAATATTTATCAGAGCCTGCCATGTACTGTCACTGGAGAGACAAAGGTGAATCACACCCGGTCCCTGCCTCACAGAGCTCCAGGCTGTGGACGGAACCCACTCAAAGTCAGACCATTACCATTCAGTGAGAAACACCATGACAGACATCAGCACAGGCTTCTCTGAGGCGTCTCACCAATGCCCTGTGAAAAATCTGCTGTTGGTTTTCCGGGATCAGTTTTTCTCATTTCAAGCTCAGGGTGAAAAAGAGAATGCAAATGTCCCTGATGGTCCTTTGTGCAGTCACAGCGGGACCCCGCATGTCCTCCTGACTAATTCAGGGTGCTCAGGGCTCCCACTTCACTCTGAACATCCTCTCTCGTATCAGAGCTCACCACATCTGCACCTGCAGCAGCCAGGTGCCTGTACACTAACAGAAAATCCAGCAAGTCAGGAAACTTACTTTACTCCTGTAACTTTGAGGCTAGTGACCTTGTGACATTGAACTAATCCCGTAACTTCCCTGCACTTTAATTTCCACGTCTGTAAAGCAGGGCAGGTGGATTCGGTCACCCTAGGTGCAGCTGTATAGTGAGAGCTCCTCAGAGACAGCAGCACAGCTGATCTCAGCATCCACCATCTAGCAAATACCAGGCACACACTAGGCGCTCAAAGCCTCACTGAATGTATGTGTGAATAAATGACTATATGAGAGCCATGCGGATCATGGACAAAGTCAGCAAATATATTTGAACGTCTACCAAGTACACAGTAGAACAGGGAAATAAGTAACCCAGGCAGGGTGGTGTTTTCTCCCAACTTCCCCTTACCTCCTTCCTGGGGAAGGGAGGGCCTCTGTACATCAGAGAGACTCTTGACACAAATAATGTTCTCAAGATGCATTATAAGAAGTTATCATATTAACAAGAGGAAATTCCATTTGCGTTGGGGATGTTTTAGTCAATGGATCTGAAGGACCTGAAGCCCCCTCTGATGACACACAGGGTGCAACACCCACCCCAAGTGCATGGAGGGGAAACCAGATGGAGTGAACTGACAGGGAGCAGGACCTGGGAGAACAGTGGGTAAAGAGACTGAGACACCCGGAGGAAGGTCTGAGGAGGAGCTCCCAGCTGCTGCAGTGGCCTCGGTGTGGACTGATGAGAACTCAGCAGCACAAGTAAAGTGGCCGCACCAGGCTCTGCGCATACATGGGATCATTTTTTCAGTAAGATTTTCTTTCTGCTAATGGGCTGCATTTTCACACACTTTCTAATACGTCAGGCCCAGTTAATGGGCTACAAAACCATCATTCCATTCAACAGTCATTTATAGAATACTCCCAAAATGCCAGGCCCTGTGTGAGTTCAGGGAATACAAAAATGAACACAAACAGCTCCTGTCCTCTAAGATCCCCATCCACTGAGCTCCAGGGGGCACCTCTCCTATAACATGCCCCTGCTCTGCACAGCCCTCCTCTCTGCCCTCCACCAACCCAAATCCTCCCCCATCTCCAGCTCAAGTTCCACCCGACCAAGTCCCTCTCAGTCCCCCTGCACTCCTGCCACTTTGAGAGATGACTGCACTCATATCTCTAGGCTTTATGAAATGGATGTCATCTCCCTGGTTAGACTTGAGCCTCCTGAAGGCAGAGACCATTTTTAGAGTTTTCCAGAATGAAGCCACATCCGTGATTTGCATCAGAACAAGCTTAGGCCCAGCCTGAGTCTTCAGCTTGGACACAGGCTCCACTGCCCAGCACAGTCCCTGGCCCCTGCAGTGCTTTATAAACCCTGCAGTAGCAAAGTCCATAATCAACTCTGCATCAGTCAACAGGCTGGGATAAGTTGAAAACACAGAGAGAGAAGAACAGTCTAACAAAAATCAAAGGGCTTTGACTCATGCCTTGCCTCTTCCCTCTTTTCAGGGAAACAAAGTTACACCCCCTGCTCTCACTCCTGCCTGGAGGCTTCCAGGGAGGGCTCCCTTGTTTGCCTTCCCTTCAGCCCCCATGAATATCACCCAGCATTCAAGCCCAGCCTCTCCTCTCCCTTTGCGCACATTTCCTAAAGTCTCATATAAATGTCAAGTTTAGTGAGTGCTGATATTCTATGACCCTAATGTTTACTTAAAGTATGATTACCTTTCTTCTTTTGCCCGGGGCCATTTCCAAACAAGGGCTGGAGCCAGGCGCCCCAGCAGCTGGGCAAACACACTTCAGGGCTCCTTCCCTTCTGTGGCTCCTGTTTCTCAAACCCTCTGGGACCTGCAGCTCTGGGGGTCTCTTCCCCCAACCCAGTTCCCTCTCCTTTAGACCAGAACAACTAAGCCATGGCCACCTTCCCGATGGACACACAAGGAGGCCTGGTGTCACCCACTGCTCCAGGGCGGTGTTCTGGGCAGGGGAGCTGCCTCTTGTCCCGGATCCTGCTCTGCTGCTACCTCATGTGGCTACAGAATTGGAGGGAATTGTGAACAGAGAGAGGACAGGGCAAAGTCCCAGGCCACAACACTACCATTGCTGATATTTTGCCAAGGATGGGAGCAGGAGGGGAAAGAGACCTTGTCAATGTCTCCTCCACCAACACGTAACACCCACTTTCCTGCCAAATACTCAGATAGAGAAGGTCATTGAAAGGTACAAGAAAATTTAAATGAGAAAAAAGACTTGAGGAAGAAACTATGAGGCACCAGGGTGTGGGGAGCTGGAAAGGAGTACAAGAGAGAACTGGCACGGCTGCCAAGTTGTCAGTCACCTTCTCATGTTCTTAAGAATGTTGCATTTCTTTTGTTTGACCAGTTTCACTTCCCAGATTCTCATAAAGCACATGTTCTAATCTGTTACCTAACAGCGGGAAAGCATGATCTCCCCTGTTCTTGCCCTCAAATAGGAACACTGCCCTGGGACTATACCGCAGACCACCAGGATGAGCCATCCCTGGAGATCAGGAGCTTCCAACCGGGAAACTTTCATACATGCTTCAAGCAACACACAGCTCCACCCACAGTCACAATAAAAATTCTAATCTCTTCCCTCCTCCTGTTGCTGCCACTAATGCTGAAGTCCATGGTCTCTAGCAGCCCAAATCCAGGTAAATAAGACTGTCTATGAAGGGGAAAACATGGTGAGGAAATGGAGCCAAACAGGCCACAGGTGCATCAAAATGTAGCCCTTTCAGCTACTGGACTGGGAGCAATTGAGCCTTTCTCAGTGCCAGTTTCCTCATTTACTGAAAGGAGTAAACTGTAGTTACATCCAGTGTTGTGAGGGTTAAATGAAATATTGGATGTGAAAATGTCTGCAACTACAGCTGGCAAATATATACATAAGTACATATTGGTTCAACTAATATTTGCTCCCATGCCTTTGCCTCCAAGCCTGTTCCAGAAGAGTAATGCATTTCCCCAGGGTCAAACTTGGTGGCAGTAGTGGGGGGGTATTGAAGACAACTATATATTCATAAAAGATAAGGAACTCTTTGCTTATATTCTTTTTTTGTTTGTTTGTTTTAAGACAGGATCTTACTCTGTCACCCAAGCTTGGAGTACAATGGTGCAATCATAGCTCATTACAGCTCAAACTCCTGGGCTCAAGCAGTCTTCCTGCCTCAGTCTTCCAAGCAAGTAGGGCTAGAAGTGTGCACCACTCTGCCTGCCTGCCTAGTTTTTCTTTTTTACTTTTCCTTTTTTTTTTTAGAGTCAAAGTCTCACTATGTTGCTCAGTCAGATCTCAAACTTTGCTTGTATTCTTTACATTCTTTAGAGTGCACCAAACATGCACATATTTTAATGCTATTTAATGGTAGCTAATAAATGGAAGAAAATCCTGTCACCAGGTAGTGTCCATATTTGAAGCTTTAGCCACACCAAGCCCTGCTGCAACAGTGCACCATCTGGGTAGCAGACCTTTGGCTAAGGCTTTCTGATCTGCTCCAGTTTTCACTACAACCACAGTGGCCAAGCCCTTTGCAAAGAAACCAAGCAGAAGAGAGCTTAGCCCCATGTATATTTCCACCCGGGAGCACCATCTCCCCAAGGGCCACATTGAGGCGAAACAGCTTTGTTACATACTTAGCGTCTCCTAAAATCAGGAGATGTTCACCCTTCTCCACTCCAATTTCCACCCTTCTCCACTCCAAGTTCCTAGCTTTGTAGAGAGAGCGCCCTAGAAGCTGCTGAGCCCCATAGCCCTGGGGCCTAACCCACCATTCAGGAAGGGAAGGTTTTTCCATCACTGTGACAGACACCCAGGCTAGAGTCCTCAGCCTGGACTCAAAGGCTCTCTTGCACTTACCATCTGCTGCCTTATACTGAAGACCTTCCTATGTCTCTCCTGCCTCCACCCACTGCCCTTCGAGGCTGCAGCCTCCTTGGCCGCACAGACTGGTGCACTGTTGCCATATCCCGCACGCTATCCAGCTCAGCACTCAGCAAACATTAGCTAATCGCAAGAATGCACCCTCAGGTTTCTAAATCAAACCAGGGATTCAGAGCAGCTCTACTGACATCCGAGCTGAACGATTCCTTGTGGTGAGGGCTGTTCTGTGCATCGTGAGATGTTCAGCAGCATCCGCGTGGCCTCTCTCCACTACATGCCAATAGTAGCCTCCTCCTCCCCCAAGCACCCTCTTCCTTCGTGAAAGCAAAAAATATTTCTAGATATTGCCAAATGTCTCCATGGGGGAAACCACCCCCAGTCGACAACCGTTGCTCTATACCGATAGCTCGCCACCTGGCCACACATTTACACTCATCTAGGCATTCACCCTCAGGCTGGAAGTCGCGGGGGCCTAGATCCAAATCCTGGTTCTGTCACTCCCTTTGCAACCCTGGACAAGTCGCTTCACTTGTTTTAGCCTTTTTATCGTCTTAAGATGAATAAATACCACTGCTCACAACGACTTGCTGTGAAGATTAGATGAACCGCAGCGTGACCTAGAAAGGGTTCAATAAATGGACTGAGTGGAATTTCTAAAGTCTCTCCTAAAGCACTAGGGTGAGGAACTGGGGAAAGCTCGCTGCGCCGCCAGGGGGCGCCATCACAAACCACGTTGGTGGGTGGCGCCGGGCTGGAGCCTTGCTTCCCAGCCAAGCAAAGTTTGTAACGCGGACCTGAGTCTGAGCTACTTAGTGGCTGGAAGAAATAATAGCTCCTCCATTCCCAAAATAAATCTCAAAGTAAAATCTAATCTTATTTTATATCTCTTTTTTTTTTTTGAGATGGAGTCTTGCTCTGTTGCCCAGACTGGAGTGCAGTGGCACTATCTCGGCTCACTGCAACCTCCGCCTCCTAGATTCAAGCGACTGTCCTGCTTTAGCCTCCCTAGTAGCTGGGACTACTGGTCCCCACCACCACACCCAGCTAGTTTTCGTGTTTTTAGTAGAGACGTGGTTTCGCTGTGTTGGCCAGGCTGGTCTTGAACTCCTGACCTCAAGTGATCCGCCCACCTCGGCCTGCCAAAGTGCCAAAGCATAAACCACCGCCCCCAGTGGCTGGCGTTATTTATTATGTCGCTGATATTGTCCACAATTTGGCCATTGGGAGCTCCTTCTAGTTGGTTTCTGTGACTTTTGACACAACTCCATCATTTTTCAAGCAGTTCCTTACTTCTGGCCCCATAAAGCTCCTCTTGTGCTTTCTTGCCCAGCCCTGGATCAGCTATTTCTCCAGTGACCCCTGGTTCCTTTCATGGGAAAAAGATGTTTGCAGACCATGGTCACCAATATGCCCACTGCTAGTAGGTGTCGGTGCTTCTATGCCCTCTAGTGGTCGGAGCTGGGAAATAACACACACGCACACTAGTTTACGGTTACCCACATTTCACAAATTAGGTAAATGAGGCACAGAAAAATTAGGCAACTTGACCAATATCACAGAGAAAATAGGTAGTACAAGTGGGAAGTAAAAATAATGACAGATGCACCACAAGTCCTAACAAGTAAAAGTAACTTCTTCACACATGCACATTAGCAGAAAGCCACATCCCAATATTCCAGCATAGATACTGTCTTTGGAAAACAACAGAATTCTACAGCAATAATCGCAAGGATAACCATCATGTACTCAACGCCCGCCTGGGCACTGGGCTCCCACAGCAGCTCACTTATTCCCAACAACTCTGGAGGGTGGATTTTACAAATCGGGGTTTCAAGAATCAAAGAAGCCAAGTGACTTGTTCAAGTCAACGTAGTTAAGTGACAGAGCCAGTAGCTGAGCCCAAGTCTATCTGGATATAAATTCCATGCTTATGTCACTATATAAGCGTTTCCCAAAACTGATTCTAGGTGAAACATAAACTTTGTTTAAGTTTAACTGTGTTTATTTTAATACATGATAGGAAAAAAAATAAGCACACATCAAATCTCTCATTTCATGGACAGTATTGTGTAAGAAAAAAATACTTTGTCTTCAGCTCCTGGCCTCAGGTCATCCTCTCACTGCAACCTCTTGAGTAGCTGGGATCACAGGTGTGAGCCACTGAGCCCTGCTAAGACAAGGATGTTTTGTAAACTAAATTTAATTACAAAAAATGTATGAAGTAAATAATAATAAAGGTGGTAACACTATAGAGGAAATCATAAAGTTGGTCTAGAAACGTCTAGGGTCTGGATGACATAATACTACAGCACCGTGCAGCTTCATTCTCAGTTACTCCCAGGAAATTAGGGTCACAGAGTGCTGCAGAAAGAATGACTCAGAATCTGAGACCTGGGCTTTAGCCCTAGATGTGTCCACTTCTAGGACCCCAAACATCCCTGTGACCTCCTTGCTGGGAGTAAATCCAACCTTCCCAGACGTGTGAGAACACTAGCAACATCCCGCACACATAGCCGGGTTTCTCTGTCACAGAGAAAATAATACCAGGTTTGAGGACCCCGGGGACTCTCTCTGTGGTGCTGACAGACCCAAGGCCCAGACACAGCAGAGATCAGTGCTGGGGAGGGCGGGTCGTCGCGTTATGGAACAGGGGTCCAAACATGCTTGCTTCTCAGAGCGTCTTCTGGAGAGCTGAATATAAACAGAAGGGGAAGAGGAGAAGGGACAAAAGAGACAGAAATGAGAGGGGAGGGGATAGAGGATTCCTGAACAGAGACCACACCCATGACCCACGTGACCCTGGGAAATGCTCCTGCCCTGAGAGGAGCCTCAGCACAGAAGGAGGAAGCACAGCAGAGCCAACAGTCACTGTAGCCCTGACTAGAGCATTCCTGGAGTTCAAGCTCCTCTACACAAAGGAGGACAGAGAAGACAGCAGAGACCATGGGGCCCCCCTCAGCCCCTCCCTGCAGAATGTGTATCCCCTGGAAGGAGGTCCTGCTCACAGGTGAGGGGAGGACTCCCTGGGAGTGGATGGGAGGAGGGAGCACAGAGACTGGCTGGGGGCTCCTGGGGAGGACGGGGCTCTGAGAGGGAACAGAGGGCTTCTGTTGAAGCCTGAGGAAACAGAACACCAGAGAGGGACAGGGGTCACAACAGGAAAGTCGCACTAAACTGAGATTGATAAAAAAGGAGGAAAATCAATTGATCATGTTTTCCAAGTTAATCATCATTGGTCACTACAATTTGAAAAATGATAGAAATCAGAACTGCATCAGGGTTACACTCCAAATAAAAATATAACCAGGGCAGTAAACTCTGCCCTTACTCACCAATCAGAGGTTGAAAAATAACCACCAGGTACACTCATTAACTCATTCACAAGTATTTACAATCAATTTTAGTCAATGGCATACAACAAGCATCAGACAAGTCTCAGTCATCACAGAGCTCATGCTGTCAAGAAGAGGAAAAATCACAGGCAAAGAGATCTAGAATGTGAGGTCAGGTGTTGACAAGAGCCCTGGAGGGAACAGAGCAGGGAAAGGTCAGAAAGAAAAGACCCAGGGTCTCTAGAGGAAGTGTCGGGGGAGGGGTCTCCCTAAGATGCCCTGATGTGAGCAGGACCTGAGGCCAGTGGGGAGGGAGCCGTGCAGATCCCTGGGGAAGAGGATTCCGCACAGGGGAATGCCAAGGTCAGAGGTGCTGAAGGAATGGGTGGGGGTCACACTGCTGACTTTGACCCAGTAGGACAGACACACACACACACACACACACACACACATGCTCCAAGGTGGAGGGGTGAAGAGACCTGCTCAGGACCCAGGGCCCCGTTTTTCCACCCTAAAGCATAGGTCCCGATATTGACCGATGCTCTCTCCTCTCTCCTAGCCTCACTTCTAACCTTCTGGAACCCGCCCACCACTGCCCAGCTCACTATTGAATCCAGGCCGTTCAATGTCGCAGAGGGGAAGGAGGTTCTTCTACTTGCCCACAATCTGCCCCAGAATACTTTAGGCTTCAGCTGGTACAAAGGGGAAAGAGTAGATGCCAAACGTCTAATTGTAGCATATGTAATGGAAACTCAACAAACTACCCCAGGGCCCGCACACAGCGGTCGAGAGACAGTATACTCCAATGCATCCCTGCTGATCCAGAACGTCACCCAGAATGACACAGGATCCTACACCCTACAAGCCATAAAGGAAGATCTTGTGAATGAAGAAGCAACTGGCTGGTTCTGGGTATACCGTGAGTGATTTCCCATGACCTCTGGGTGTTGGGGATCAGTTCTACTTCCCACATACCGGATTGTCAGGCCTGAGCTGTGCCTGTGTCCCTGTCTGCATTACATCCTATATTAGGGTTTGGACATTTAGTGCAGAACACACATGGGGGAGACAAACTTCCACAGATCAGAATTCTTTTCCTGCATCCAGACCCTGCAGACACTCACTGCAGAGGAAGGACAGTCTGATGGGGGGACTCAGCAGGGGCAGGTCAGTGTCAGCCAAGCACTCCATGGTCTCCCCCATGGTCCTGACCCTGAGAAAGACTCTGGAGAACTGGGTCAGGTCCTGGCCTGAGGGGGGACCCCTGGGATCCTCATGAGAAGCTCAACTCTTTCCGGAACTGAGCCCCTGTACAAAGCCCTGTCCCTGGTTCCTGATTCCAGGTAATCCTAGGGAGTCTGTGCTAGGGCTGTGTGGTGGCCTCTTGGGCAGGGCTGGCTGGGAGCAAGGATGTGAGCTATCCAAGGGCCATGACTCCTGGAGTTGGTCACCAGCCAGGGTCGAGCACCCCAGAGCCTCGTCTAGCCAAGGATAGGGCCTCCTCTTTCACTTGGGGCTCAGCATGGAAAGGACAGATGGAAAACATTACTAGGGCATGAGCCCACTGCCCTGGGGACATAGGTGACTCCTGGGAAGTTCAGAGTCCCCAAGGGGAGGAACAGAGAAGAAAGGATGCTCCCGGCAGCTCCATGTCCACCACGGATCAGGCCCAGGGCCCTCTCTCTTGGAAGCAAATAATCATAGATGCTGTTCACTTGGGCAGCTCCTCTGTGCAGAGCTGAGATCAAGTGATTGTAAATATTTTGAGGTTAATTCACAAACAATCTCACAGCCAAATAGCACTTATCCTACTTATTGAAAGGAAATCGAGGGACAGGGAGACAGTCACTAACAAGGGTCACACAGGCCATAGGTGGCAGATTAGAGACATATGAGGTCTGTCTGCAGCCAGAACCCCCTCCTCTCCTCAACAGGGGGTGGGTGGGGCTGTTTGTTGTTAGGCATTTGCAGACCTGAGACCAGTCATGGGTCTGCTTCCTTTTGTCTTGTGCATCCACAGCTCAGAAGCAGAGATTCTGGTCTGGAGAGTGAGAAGTAAATGGAGAGCTAATCAGTTTTACTCTAGAACTAAATGACCTCAATTGTCAGGGTCAGTGCCGGGATTGTCCAGACCTCTCCCTTAGATCCACAGCCCCCTCACTGCACCTGAAATCCTGTGTTTCCCAATGTGTTGGTGTCGTTTACATAGGAGGATAAAGGAGAGGACTTTGCTTTCTCTCCCCACTCACACCCTACACCAGCACAGGCCCCAAGTGAGACACACGCTCACTCAGGAGTTCTCTCATGAGGAAGGGAAGAAAGGAAGAAGGAATGAAAAAAGGATTCATAACCTCTTTAGAGACCAGTTCCTGGATGCAGAATCCTATGAGGTTCTGGCCACACCTGTTTCTTGTCCCTCAGGGACTGAAACCCATATTCCATCCCTCTGAACCCCTGTCCCTAAACCTACCCCATCTCATGTGACTCTGGGGTTCCTTAGTCATTAGAGGGTTTTCAGGTCTCTCTGGTCCTGGCCTGGGGCAGCCAAGAGGCTCCTGGTCCCTGGGGTCTCTGAGGTCACTGTAGCCCCCACTGCTCACTGCCATAGGTATCCCTGGCTCTTTCTGCTCCTCTGTGTCCCTCATTTCCGCCCCCCCCCCCCTTTCATTCTAGCTGGGATGCCCTGCCCTGCACAGCTTCCTCCACTCTTAGGCCTTCTCCAGAAAGCCCCTCTAACAAGGCTACCTGTCCTGTTCCCTTCCTGCTCACACTGTGTCCTGGCCCACCTCCCAGGCAACAGGGAAGGCACAAAAATCAGCTGGAGCAGCCACCCCTGCCAGGTCCCTCGCAACCACTGTCTCCAGGTCACCAGGGGAACGAGCTTCCACTGTGTCCCCATAACAGGGCTCTTTCCCCTAGTGAGGCTGACATGTGGAACAGGCCACAGGACAGGGATGAGCGACTCAGTGACTCCTCCATACAGTTTCTACTGACTCACCAGGGGGTCAGAGGCAGGATGACAGGTCTGCTTTCCCCAAGGCCTAGAGGCTAATTTCACCCATTGACTCCCAGACTCATCTTGATGTGAGGCTCACATCCTCCAGTCATTCCCCAGGACCTTCCCCAGGTGAAGCCGGCCAGGCAGGTGCTGTCTGATGGGTTTGCTGCCCATTCCACATACACCTGTGTCCTCGTGATGATGCCATTGTCATAAGGTGGGATCCCTTGGACTGAGAAGTGCACCAGTCACTGGAGTCTCACATAGACTCTGCCCAGTTTAGATGAACTTAAACTCTCATTGTGTTTTCTGAAGTTAACAGGAGATGAAGAAAGCATTTCACATGCCTGTTTTGGGCTCCTTCCCTGTTTGCCTAACTCTGCACAGGAATTAGGGGCAGGGAGCTCTTTCTAAATTTACTAACATAACACATGTTGCTTCTAATTTGGCATCGTTCCTTCCTTTATGTAACTGACACACCTAAGACTTCCTATCTGACTGGTTCTATCCTCCTAAGAGGACTCATGTGCCTCTCTCTACTCAGGGAGTTGCTAATTTCAAACCAACTTCAGCATCTTCATTTGAGGACAATGTGATCCTACTGGAATTTACAGCACACCTAACCCTTAGTACGTTATCAAGAAAAATACTACTTCTAGCAATTGATCTTCGATCTTTAGGCCATTAGTAACAATCTCCTCTTATGGAAAAAATTAAATGTTTCCCCCAAATTTCTTTCATTTTTTACTGTATTCAGAACATAACATGAGGTCTAAACTCCTGACAAATTTTTCAAAGCAAATTACGGCACTACAGGTCAAGCATCCCAAATCTAATAATCCAAAATCTGAAATCTCCCAAATCCAACACTTTTTGACCACTAAAGTGATGCTGAAAAGAAATGCTCACTGGAGCATTTTGGATTCTGGGTTTTCAGATGTAGGATGCTAAACAGGTAAGTCTACTGCAAATATTCAAAAATCCGAAAACAGTCAGAAATCCAAAACACTTTTGGTCCTAAGCCTTATGCATAAGTGATACTCACTCCATATGAACTATAGGTACCAAGCTGAACAGCAAATCTCTAGAACCTCATCCTGTGTAACTGAAAGTTCACATCCATTGACCAACTCCCCATTCTGCCTCTCCCAACCCCTGGCAATCACCATTCTACTCTGATTCCATGAGTGTGGCTACTCTAGGGACCTCATATAAGTGGAATCCTGAAGTATCTGTCCTGTGAGTGACTTATTTCATTTAACATAATGTCCAATGGGAGAAAATATTTGCAAAACTTCTTCCCAAATTTCTGTCTCATATCTGTCAAACACACATGGTCCTTGAGGGTCAGATTTGCAGCAGTTCATGCTCCCCCTTTCCACCACTCAGCTCTGCATTTGCAAACATCCACATGTATTTATGGAGAGATCCACAGGGTCCTCACCTGCCCTCTGCAGAGGGAGAAGAAACATTAAAGGTCAAAAAAAAGGAACATGGTTCTGCTATTAAATTCAGGCAGCTCCTACCTGTCCCCCTCACTGTCTTCTAGATCATTCTCTGAATTCTGCTTTATCTTTAGGGGTCACAGGCTCAAGTCAGTCATTATTAAACACCTGGGAAACACTGCCCCATCTTGTGGTTCCACTGCCTGACGACTGAACTGACCTCCAGGTTTGCCCCTCGTGTCTCCTGTGTTAATTCTGCTAAAACATCCAATCCCAGGCCAGGCTGAACAGTATCCTCGGGGTTTAAGAACAGTAAGAAGTCCCATCGTCACCCATCTCTAGAATGTCCTTAGAAGAGGAAGCCACACAGAAAATACAGCCAGGGGGGCAAAGTAGGACTAAAGCTTGAAAAGACCCAGCACCTGAATGTTTCAGGTGAAGACCCCAGGGAAGCCAGGCAGGCAGTTGGTCAGGGAGAAACCAGAAGAAGCACAAGGGGCTGTGACCCCAGGTCCTGTGTCTGTCCATGACCCAGTGCTGCTGCTCAATTCACACTTGAGAAAGACTGTGCTTCTCCCACACAGAGCAGGTGGTCTCACACAATCTCAGCCCTCAGATCATCATGCATCTGTGGTGTGACACATACACCTGCCATGGGCTTTTAAGGACTCAAGGGGGCTGAGAGATGAGAGATGCCAACTCTGATTGAAAGATGTCTGTGGAGGAATCACAGGTGCCACACAGGGCAATCTCTGTTCTCTGCACGGCGGAGCTGCCCAAGCCCTACATCACCAGCAACAACTCCAACCCCGTGGAGGACAAGGATGCTGTAAACTTCACCTGTGAACCTGACATTCATAGCACAACCTACCTGTGGTGGGTAAACAATCAGAGCCTCCTGGTCAGTCCCAGGCTGCAGCTGTCCAATGGTAACAGGACCCTCACTCTACTCAGCGTCAAAAGGAATGATGCAGGAGCCTACGAATGTGAAATACAGAACCCAGTGAGTGCCAACCTCAGTGACCCTGTCATCCTGAATGTCCTCTGTGAGTATCTTCTGTTCCTCTGCGGCCCGGGCCCCCCGCCCAAATCCACACAGCCAGAGTCCAGGCCTCTCGGTCCCTCTCAGGTCTAAGCACTCAGACCCTCACCCAGGTTTGCCATGACTTCCTGCCCTGAGTAAACCTGGGCAGACCAGGCCTTGACCAAGAATAGGAGGTGAGGGGCTGTCTCCTCTGCTACTTCTACTCAAACACCCATTCCCATCATCACTCATCTCCATGATGTCCTTAAGGCTCAGGGTTCACATTTTCTGATGGGAGAAACAGGTGAATGTCTCAGATGTTGGCTCAGGGGACATAGCAGGGGTTTGGTTGAGACTTCAGGGTTGTGACATGGCTCAGGGGGACACTGTGGCCCTTCCACAGACCAGGAACTTACGCTTCCTTCTGACGACATCATCTGTGGCTTTATTCTTTTTCCTCCAGATGGCCCAGATGTCCCCATCATTTCCCCCTCAAACTCCAATTACCGTCCAGGGGAAAATCTGAACCTCTCCTGCCACGCAGCCTCTAATCCACCTGCACAGTACTCTTGGTTTGTCAATGGGACGTTCCAGCAATCCACACAAGAGCTCTTTATCGCCAACATCACTGTGAATAATAGCGGATCCTATATGTGCCAAGCCCATAACTCAGCCACTGGCCTCAATAGGACCACAGTCATGATGATCACAGTCTCTGGTAAGTAGATCCACGAAGCACTGGCATCACATTTTCAGGTGGAGTGTGGCTCTCAGAGAAGAGCCAGGAAGAAATTTTCTTTCCCAACCTGTGTCCAAGGGGCACAAGCAAATCCCAAATTCTCCCCTGAACCCTCCCAGTTCACCTCTGCAGAGTCTCTTCCCCTTGTTTTGTTTGTTTGTTTGTTTTTTGTTGTTTTTGTTTTCTGGTTTCTCATGTCTGACTTTGGGTCCATCCTGCAATGAAAGAAGGGGGCTCCCTCAGCCCTGAGTCCTGTGTAGTAAAAGGGGCTTCACAGGGGAAAAAGGAGGAAGAGTCCTCAGGGTCAAGTTGCTGCTCTCTGTCACCAACAGTTCCCTTTCTGTCACTTCTTTGTGTTCTTTTACCTACTCCATAAGCTACAAGGGACAAGGAGGCTTTGAAATGAGCTCACACTTTTTCCTCAAATGAGAAGAGGAAGCCCCTTGGATGATGGAGGAAAAGCTCAAACTCTGGCCCCCAGTGACTGACTGACCCTGCCCTGAAGCCACCTAAGGTGGAACCAGGGCATATGGAGAAGGTGCCCAGGTGTCTGTCCTGAATCAGGCTAAACACCAAAGCCTCCCCTGGATCAGGCTGCAGGCAAGTGGGAAGACATGGAGCCTCAGGGCAGACTACTGAGCTGTGTCCTGGCTCTGAAGTCACTGGCTGTACAAGGCTGTGGGCACAGCACATGGGACACAGCACAGAGGACAGCAAGTGATGCACACTTGGAGACATAGGGAGATTCAGCCTTGGGGACTCTGCATGGCAGGGAAGGGGCAGTGCCAAAAAGTGTGTATTTATAGAGAGGGTAAGACTACCAGCCCCTAAATATCTAACATAGGACTTACTATTTTAACCCTTCCACAAGTGCAGGTCCGTAGTATTAAGCACATTCCCATTGTTCTGCTACCATCACCACCATCCACCCACAGAACTCTTTTCTTCCTCCCAAAACGAAACTCTGTTCCCATCAAACTCTTGGGCAGAGCTGCCCCACCTGTGACCCACAGCCTGACACCTGAACTCACCTCTGGACTTGCTTCTGGTCTCCTGCTCAAAACCCCCTCCCCATCATCACTCATCTCCAGGATGTCCTTAAATAGCAAAGCCTCAGAAAAAAACACATCTTGGCTGGGTGGTATGGGACTGTGCAGCTGAAAGAAACAGCACCTGCATGTTCCAGGTAGCACCGCAAAAGACCAGGCAGTCAGCCAGTCAGGGAGGAAACAGGAGAGGTGCCAGAGGCTGTGGCTCTCAGTCCTGTGTCTGCCCATGACTCAATGCTTCTGCTCTATTCACAGTTGAGAAAGTCTGTGCTTCTCCCACACAAAGCAGGTGGCCTCATGATCTCTGAGCCCTCAGATCGTCATGCATCCATCTTCTGACACACACACCTGCCCTGGGCTCTTAAGGACTCAGGTGGGCTGAGGGGTGGGAGATGCCAACTCTGATTCAAAGATGCCTGCAGAGGAATCAAAGGTGCCACACAGGGCAATCTTCTCTCTGTTGTCTGCACAGCGGAGCTGCCCAAGCCCTACATCACCAGCAACAACTCCAACCCTGTAGAGTTTTCTACATGTAAGTTTAAGTTATCTGTGAACAGAGATAATTTTACTTCTTTCTGATTTGGATGCCTGTTTGTTTGTTTGTTTGTTTGTTTGTTTTTTGCCTAGTTTCTCCAGCTAGGACTTTAAATACTATGTTGAAGAGAAGTGGTGAAAGCAGGCATCCTTGTCTTGTTCCTGGTCTTACAGGGAAAGCTTTCAGTCTTTCTCCATTGAGTATGCCTCTATTATGTCGAGGTGGTTTCCTTCCATTCACAGAGTGTTTTTATTTATAAAAGAATGATGAATTTTGTCAAATGCTTTTACTGGCTAAATCTTATTACTAATTATAGGTCTATTCAGATTTTTTTGTGTGTTCCCAGGAATTTGCCCATTTCATCTAGGTTATCTAATTTGTTGGCATACAATTATTTACCGCACTCTTTTAATCTTTATTATTTCTGTAGAATTGGTAGAAATGTCATCAATTTTTTTGAGAGTAGGTCTCATTCTGTAACCCAACCCAGGCTGGAGTGCAGTGGCTTGATGATAGCTTACTTGCAGGCTCAACCCCCTGGGCTCAAGTGATCCTCCTACCTCAGCCTCCTGAGTAGCTGGGACTACAGGCATGTGGCATCATGCCTGGCTAGTTTTAAAAAAAATTGTAGAGACTGTGTCACCCTATGTTGCATAGGCTGGTCATGACCTTCTAACCTCAAGCAACCCTCTTCCTTTGACCTACCAGGGTGCTGGAATTAAAGGTGTGAGCCACCATGCCCCCATTTTCATTTCTGATTTTAGTAATTCTTTCTTAATCAACCTAGTAAATGATTGTCAATTTTGTTGATCTGTTTTGAAGAACCAACTTTTGGTTTCATTGACTTTCTTTATTGTTTTTCTAGCCTCCGTTTTATTTATTTCAATTCTAATTCTTATTGTTTCCTTCATTCACTATCTTTGGGTCGATTTTGTTCTTTTTCTATATCCTGAATTTGTAAAGTTAGGTTGTTGATTTGAGGTCTCTCTTAATGTAGGTATTTACCACTATCAGTTTCTTGTACAAGATTCTTAACTTCTCTGAGCCTTCAGTTCTTTAACTGAAAATTACAATAATTCTCATCGCTAGGAAATGGATGGAAAAAATGAAAACTGAAATAACAGTGCCTGTTTCATAGTATTGTTTTGAAGATTTAATGTAATATTTGATTAAGCCTTCAGCAAAATGCCACACACAAAGAAAAGCTTCATAAATATTAGCTATTATTATTACTACTGTTACCATTAACCTTGAAGTCAGGTAGTCCTAGAGTCAAATTCTAAATCCACTTGTCACTAGCCATATGACTTTGGATAAGTTTTCTCATCACTCTAAGCCTCTGTCTTTTCATCTGTAAAATGGAAATAATGTCTACCCAAGAGGGTTATTGTATAAATCAAATGAGATACAGGTTAAGTACTTAGCACAGGGCCTGGCACCTAGGACGTGCCCCTCAACAGTAGCTAACATAGCATTAACCATCGCCCTTATTGACTGGTGAGGGCTAAGCACCAAATGGAAACCCACTAGGACATGGTTACTGGCTAAACATGGGAGAGAGGAAAAACCCTGCAAAGAATCAAGCCTGGTATGTTAGCTTTCATCCACTGAGATGCAGCCAAGATGGGATTAGAGGTGCAAGATAATTCAGCAGGGAAAACAGTCATGAGGGAAAGTGGAGCAGCAGTGAGAGCAGAGCCTAGGAGAGCCCTTAGACCACGATGCAGATCTGATTCCTGAGAGGGAGAAAGAGAAGGAGGGAAGTTTCAGATAGCGGTGCAGTTCTGAGTTTCCCCAAGACCGCTGGGGAGTCCTTGAACCCCTCACCCATGAGAGTGAAGCAGGGTCTCACAGACCTGGGCTTGCTTGCTTTCTCCTGGTGGGAGCCCATGAGAAGTGAGTTGTCTGTGCAAAGAACATGGTAAATTCAGAATGCACTAGCCTGGGCCTTCTGTCAATCAAATCCCTGCCATGGAGATCCAACAGACTCTTATTCATGGCTGCCACAACTGAGACACTGATAAAAAGATGCAACCATAAAAATATAGAAAGTTCTAATGACATGCAAAAGCAGCAATCAGACTTTCTCAAATTTTAAAAGCCTTCAAAAATGTCCGAGTGCAGAAAGACCAGGCTGAAATTAACAGAAGACTGATCACCAACCTAGAAACATGGTGAGAGAGAAAAAATTGCAACCTTCCCACAAAACTAGTGTATTCATTGAAGAAACAAGTCGAGACTACTTCATGTTGACAGCTGGTTCTTGGGGCACCCCACTGTAGAATAACATCACCTTCATTCCTTCTCTTTTCTTCCCACAAGGAAGTGCTCCTGGCCTCTCAGCTGTGGCCACTGTCAGCATCATGATTGGAGTGCTGGCCAGGGTGGCTCTGCTATAGCAGCTCTGGTGTATTTTCGGTGTTTTAGGAAGACTGGCAGGTATGATGGCCTTTCCTCTTGTCATGTTTCCTGCAGGGCTGACCACCATACTTGGGAAAGGGAAGAAACTTCTTCACTTATATCTGGGACTGGATCTCCTCCTTCTACCTCTAAATTTCTGCTTCTCCCACTAATTCCTGCCAGTCTCTTTTTTCTTGGTCTGCATGCTCCCTGGACCCCACTGTCTCTTAGACATAATTATCCCCAGCCTCAGTTAATTTGCTTCTTAGAGTCAATACATTGTCAAAGCCTCTTTGTCATGTTTTAACATCGCTCACTTGTGTTGTTCTCTCCATTCCCATAAACCCCAATAACTGTTCAACATCCTGCTTGACTCCTTGTTGTAAGGTTGGAATCTTTCTTGCATATGACTGCCTCATTACCTTCCTAAAATCTAGTTCACTCACCTACTTAAGAAGCCAAAGGGGGCCAGGCGCAGTGGCTCATGCCTGTAATCCCAGCACTTTGGGAGGCCGAGGCAGGTGGATCACGAGGTCAGGAGAACGAGACCATCCTGGCTAACATGGTGAAACCCTGTCTCTACTAAAATAAATAAATAAATAAATAAATAAATAAATAAATAAATAAATAAATAAATATATATATATACA
>NC_045454.1:16039211-16061946 GCF_002776525.5 Piliocolobus tephrosceles | reverse complement strand
ACAAAAAAAAAATTAGCCGGGCATGGTGGCGGGCGCCTGTAGTCCCAGCTACCCGGGAGGCTGAGGCAGGAGAATGGTGTGAACCTGGGAGGCAGAGCTTGCAGTGAGCCGAGATCACGCCACTGCACAGAGTGTGACTCTGTCTCAAAAAATAAAAAAAAGAAGAAGAAGAAGCCAAAGGGGCCTGCTCTGGCCTACTAGATAAGTTCAAATTTCTTCTCTTTACCTCTACTTCCCAGTATAATTCCTCCATCTTAACTAGAATCTGACTCTCTACACATCCCTGCCCCTTTACCCCGGATGCACGTAGAATTCTTAGTTTCAGTGTTACACCTAAAAACAGGGTGATCTCCCCTCCACCACCCGCACTGTGGACTTACCCACACCCTTCATCACAAGCAACCTCTTATTTCATGGAAAACAAACACTGTGTAGTATTAACATGTGAACTTCAGACACATCCTGCATGTGACTGAGAACCTTTTCCTGACGATCAAATCATGTGTTCATAACAGATACAGAAATGAAGAAGGCAAGGTCCCTATCCCCAGGGAACATAAAGCCCAAGACACGAGATAAGACCTGAAAAAGAATCATGATACCAAAGTAGAAAGGAGTGAATGCCACAAGAAATCAGAGAAATCTGATGGGAAATATAGCTACACATTGGAATCACTTAGAAACATTTTTAAAAATGGATGCTCAAGCCCCAACCATCAATTCTGATCTACTGGTCTGGAGTGGGACCCAGGCATTGGTAATTTTTAAGCCTCTCCAGATGCTACTAATGTGTAGCCAGGATGGAGGACCCCTGTTCTAATAGGTAGGACTTGGGGCTAAACTCATGGTTTTCAGCTAGGAAGATTAGAATTGCCTTTGGAGCTTTTTCAACATACATAGGCCTATACTTTGTTAGCCTTATCTATTAAAGGGCTCCACCAAGAATTCAGTAATCTAATTGAGAAACAGAAACTAAATGGAAAAGCCGCCTTATTTGATATGTTTCATTATATGGGAAGCACTGTCAAATGATAAGTGATGCTAAACCTTCTCTAAGTTATATTTATGGATATGTTATTGATGTGAGTGTTCCAAAAATTATAAGAGATTCCCAGAAATCTAATAGGTTATAAGCCATAACGTCATATGCCACAGAAGTAAGTGTCTATGGGAGAGGCATTCTTATCATAATGAACTCTCATCAGCATCAGATGTTTAACCATACTCATTTTCAATCTTTGTCATTCACAACAATTGTTTTTTGTTTTGTTTTGTTTGGGGGGGGTTGTTTTTGTTTTTGTTTTGAGATGGAGTTTCACTCTTGTTGCCCAGGCTAAAATGCAATGGCATGATTTCGGCTCACCACAACCTCTGCCTCCTGTGTTCAAGCGATTCTCCTGCCTCAGCCTCCCGAGTAGCTGGGATTACAGGCATGTGCCACCATGCTTGGCTAACTTTCTATTTTTAGTAGAGATGGGGTTTCTCCATGGTGATAAGGCTGGTCTCGAACTCCCAATCTCAAGTGATCTGCCTGCCTCAGCCTCCCCAAATGCTGGGATTACAGGCATGAACCACCGCGCCCAGGCCCCAACAATTGTTTTGATTCTTCCTTAAAGCATTTGCAATCAGCTACCATCCAAAATTTCTTCTTCATTGAGGATATTTACAGAAAACAGAAAACACTCTGACATGTAGTCTTGAATACAAGTTTCTGATAACATTAAAATCATACCATTGGACTATTTAAGAATTTCCAAAATTTTAACAAACTGAGAGCTTCATGAAACTGACAGCCAACAGCAAGCAGAGAAAATAATTAATTTCATAGGACTAAATGATAGCAATGAAAATAATATTTTCATGATTTTTTATTTGAAATTTTGTGGATTCTTTAAGTGTTTTGTTGCCCAGATTTCAGGAAACATTTTTTCTTTTAAGCTATTTACAGTTTTCAGCAATTTGGTAAAGTATACTTTTGTGAACAAAAATTGAAACATCTACATTTTCTCCCTACCTGTTCCAGAATTTGGAAATTATTCATGAACATTTATATTTTTATAATAATATCTTTATTTGCACAATAAATATAGTTATTAATATTAATTGCTATAAAATAATTGTTATTAATATTTATTTAATGGTTATTAGTTAATGATTGCTTAATTAATTTTATTAATAATTAATGATTATTTAATGATTAATTATAATTGTTAATTAATATTTATATTAAATAAATATATTAATATCGTTATTTGCTCAACAAAAATCTGCTCCTTTTATAACAGGCTACATTTGAAATCACTGGTTATATTACCCAGGCTTTGATTGGGATGTTATATTTGGGAATGTACATAAATGAACCCATAGGCACTGCTGGCAAAGTCTGAAGTCAGCCTTGGTTTGGCTTCCTCGTGTCAAGAGGTTTCTAAAAGTTTAATCTGAGATTCCTTATAAAAACTTCCAGTAAAGCAAACTTAAAAAGACTCCAGGCTGGGCACAGGGGCTCACACCTGTAATCCCAGTGCTTTGGAAGGCCAAGGTGGGTGAATCATGAGATCAGGAGTTCAAGACCAGCCTGGCCAACGTGGTGAAAGCTCGTCTCTACTAAAAATACAAAAAAAAAAAAGAAAAGAAAAAAAGCTGGGTGTGGTGGCAGGCGCCTGTAATCCCAGCTACTCAGGAGACTGAGATAGGAGAATTGCTTGAATCCAGGAGGTGGAGGTTGCAGTGAGCTGCACTCCAGCCTGGAAGTGCCTACATAGGCCTGTACTATTCATGTGCATAAATAGGCCCATACATAGGCCTATACTCCTATTCTAGGAGAATTGCTTGAACCTGGGAGGCAAAGGTTGCAGTAAGCTGCACTTCAACCTGGGCAACAGGGTAAGATTCCATCTCAAAAAAAAAAAAAGACGATGTAGTCAACTGCTACTCTTACTGCACTTATATAAAGAATGAGGTGGCCGGGTGCTATGGCTCAGGCCTGTAATCCCAGCACTTTGGGAGACCGAGACGGGCGGATCACGAGTTCAGGAAATCGAGACCATCCTGGCTAACACGGTGAAACCCCGTCTCTACTAAAAAATACAAAAAACTAGCCAGGCGAAGTGGTGGGCGCCTGTAGTCCCAGCTACTCGGGAGGCTGAGGCAGGAGAATGGCGTAAACCCGGGAGGCGGAGCTTGCAGTGAGCCAAGATCTGGCCATTGCACTCCAGCCTGGGTGACAGAGTGAGACTCCATCTCAAAAAAAAAAAAAAAAAAAAAAAGAATGAGGCCAAGTTTGATTAGACTAACCTTATTTGGAAAACAAATATGTCTTACTGGGATTATCTTTGGTAGAAATAGAGATGCCTACGAAGAGAAAAAATATGTTGAAAAAAACTATAGTACATCTGTTACGACATCACAGCTCTGCTTATTGTTTTTTAGTTTTCATTATCCTGTAGATTGGACTGAACCCTGAATTCTTCTAGCTCCTCCAATCCCATTTTATCCCATGGAACCACTAAGAACAAGGTCTGCTCTGTTCCTGAAGCCCTATATGCTGGAGATGGACAACTCAATGGAAATTTAAAGGGAAAACCTTCATGCCTGAGGTGTGGGCCACTCAGAGACTTCATGTAACTAAAGACACTCAAACTGCAAACCACGACAAGAAATTGACAACTTCACGCTGTGGACAGCTTTTCCCAAGATGTCAAACAAGACTCCCCATCATGATAAGGCTCTTACCCCTTTTAATTTGTCCTTGCTTATGCCTGCCTCTTTTGCTTGGCAGGATAATGCTGTCATTAGTAATCACAAGAAGTAGCTTCAGAGGGTGACTTAACAGAGTGTCAAATCTATCTTGTCAATCCCAGCGTTTTACATAAAAGATCCTCTAGTCCACCCAATGGCTGACATTAGCAGCATCTTTAACACAACTGTTTGTTCAAATGTACAGTGGGGTCCTTTTCAGAGTTGGATTTCTAGACTCACCTGTTCTCACTCCCTGTTTTAGTTTAATCCAGCCATGCAATGCCAAATAACAGAATTGCTCCCTACCAACTGAACAGGGAGGAGTCTGTGCAGTTTCTGACACTTCTTGTTGAACTTGGCTAAATACAATGGGTATCACTGAGACTAAGTTGTAGAAATTAACAAATGTGCTGCTTGGTTAAAATGGCTAGACTTGTCGGGCTCATTCTTTATTCTATTTTAGTTGGTTTGCACCTTGCCTATCCAACTCTTGGTACTACCCTCCTAATAGTCATACTAGTAGTCATACTCCCTGGTGTAGTGTAATCTCTAAAAGCTTTAAATGTTTGCATGTAGCCAGCCATCAAACAGTGAATGGTCTCTCTTTGGCTGGAATTACAAAACTCAAAGAAATGCGTCATCAGGAGAACATCCTAACCTATGAAGGTACCCTAGAACTTAAAGTATACAAAAAAAAAAAACCTATGAAGGATAAAAGCCCCAAATGGTGGTAATTTATAATAGCACTAATGCTTTAAGGTTTGGTCACACTGTCACCTAGGTGAGCGCATAGAGCCAGTCATGCTAAATGCTACATACTCCAACTGAAATTTTAAGGAAGCAGATAGATCCAAAATAGACCAATTAAAAAAAAAAAAACAAAAAACCAGGAGATTCCAGTTTACTTGAGTTAGCATACTACGGGGGTCCCCTCTACTTTAACTTTTACAAAAAAGTAATGTGAAGTAATGTGATGTTAACCAATGTACTTATTTCTGTGTTTCTGTTTCCTTGTTCTGATTTGACAAAATCCACTGTTCTTTTATTGTATTGCCCAGGGGGAGCTATTACTGTACTTGTAGAGTGGAGCTGCCTTAATTCATAAGTCACAAATAAAAGCCAATTAGATCTATAACTAAATTTGTTGTAATTATGTCTCCTGACGTGGGTTCACAGCCAGCGATGGCCAGTGGAGTCTCTCTGGCTGCATCATTCTCTCCCTGACCCTCCTGCCTTCCTCTCTCACTTCCAAGGGCCCTTCTGATTACACTGAGCCCGCCCAGATTATCCAGAATAACCTCCCATCTCAAGATCCTTAACTTTATCTTATCTGCAAAGTCTTTTTGCCAAATAAAGTAACATGCACATGTTCCAGGGATTAGGATGTGGACATTTTTAGGAGATCATTATTCTGCCTAACACAAGTAACTTTCATAAACATCACCCACAACAAAAATGTGCTTTGCCTGCCTTCTACGTCTCACTTTGCTGTCTGAATCACAGGCCAGAGCACAAACTTCAAGGTGAAACACACCAGCTCTGCTATGAACTGCCTAGATGGTCCTGGACCACTCACTTCACCTCCCACAGCCTCTTCTCATTTGCAGCACAAGGATGATTCTTACTGTATCAGAAAATGACAGTGCAAGAGTAAATTAAGATGTGTAAGGTATTAGTCACACAGCCTGTACCTGATGAGCCCTCGGTAAACATTCCTTTCAGTCCCTTCCTTTTAACATCCCGTTTCTTTCATCCTCACCCATCTGCTCCTTCATCTTCTTTCTCTTCAGCGACTTACACAGTCTACCCTACCAGTTAGCAAAGAAGCCAACTACCCATTTTCTCATGATTCTGCTGGAATGGTCTTGTGATGGAGTTTGCTATCCACTCAAGAAAGCCCACATTATTTATATGGGGAGGTCTGTTTAGAACAAGAGGTCCTTGGCCGGGCACAGTGGCTCATGCCTGTAATCCCAGCACTTTGGGAGGCTGAGGCGGGTGGATCACGAGGTCAGGAGATTGAGACCATCCTGGCTAACACAGTGAAACCCCGTCCCTACTAAAAATACAAAAAATTAGCCGGGCGTGGTGGTGGGCGCCTGTAGTCCCAGCTACAGGGGAGGCTGAGGCAGGAGAATGGCGTGAACCCAGGAGGCAGGAGGTGGAGCTTGCAGTGAGCCCAGATCGCACCACTGCACTCCAGCCTGGGCGACAGAGCAAGACTCCATCTCAAAATAAAAAAAAAAAAGAACAAGAGGTCCTTTTTATGTTCACATAAAATGTATACATATGGCCAGGCGCAATGGCTCATGCCTGTAATTCCAGCACTTTGGGAGGCTGAGGTGGGTGGATCACCTGAGGTCAGGAGTTTGAGAACAGCCTGGTCAACATGGTAAAACCCCATCTCTACTAAAAATAAAAAAATTAGCTGGGCGTGGTGGCAGGTGCCTATAATCCCAGCTACTCGGGAGGCTGAGACAGGAGAATTGCTTGGGCTCAGGAGGCAGAGGTTGTAGTGAGCCAAGATCACACCACCACGCTCCAGCCTGGGCAACAAAGAGTGAAACTCTGTCTCAAGAAAAAAAAAAAAAAAGATTGATACATACTTCCCCTTAACTTACACATAACCGTCCCATTTCTGCCCTGTTAATTTATATGTGCCCTTCCTTAATCATTCTTCTTTAGTCTTTCTCTTTATACCTTGTAATCTAGGATAGCACAGAGACAAAGCTAATAACCTAGGCCACAAAAGGGGATCCTTTTTAGCAAGATGAATGCTTTGCATTAAAAAAACTTAATGCTTTTTTTCTGCAAAAGGAATGCTAATTTGCAAGGCACCCCTGAAGGCTGTTTTTAGGTTTGGCTTTTGGAAAAATCATTTGAGTCTACAACGCATTTTTAGATGCTCCCCAACCAGGAGATAATAATTACCACAGAAGCCACATTCACTCCGTGTATTCCTGCCGTTGGATAAATGTATTTTCACAGAATGTTGAGCATGAGTTACTCCTCCCCAGTCCTTCCTGAAAGTTAAACTTCCTCCTTAACCATCTTCATCTCCAGGTGGACTGCCAGAACTCTGGCTGGAAAATACCTCCCACGCTGAATGGCCATGGTGGCACCTTTGCCTATTCCCATAATTATAATAGCTCAGACTGATGCAGCCCTCACTATGTACCATGCACTATCTTAAGAGCTTTCCAGCTAGCTCCAGTCCTCACAAAACATCCTGAGTGCCACCATCCCCATTTTTTACAGATTTTTAAAACTGAGGCAGAGAAGTGAAGTAGTGTACCCATTGTCACCCAGCCCCATAATTTAACCTCATTCCCCTCCCTATCTGGGCAGAGGACACCCTAAGATTTCCAAGGTCTCCTGAATGATGTTCACCTTCCAGAATGATTTTTGCCCCCTCTACTCTCAGGATTTGACAAACAGCCAGCATTTTGTTTTCTGTCTCATCCTTCACTTATGCACCTGTTCCCTAACACCACACTCACAACTGCACAGACCTGCATAAAAGCTGGCTTTTATGAACTTCAGTCTCTTTTGGAAGAAAACAGGGCCAGGTTCCCAGTCATATAAAAAGTCATTTTTACTCTACTGTCAACTACTTGCACAGCCATTCCTTGGCCACAAATGAGGTACGCTAGGGACAGAAAGTGTAATGAGAGGGAAGTAGGAGGAGGGTGACATCCTAGAATGGTCCCAAAGAGGAGATTTCAAATCCAGAAGCAGTCACAAAACACACCCAGAGTATGGCCTTTGAAAAATGACAGCCCCACCTGTCTCTTTCCATGCCTGGTGGCCTCTATCTTCCTTCTCAGTCTGCCCCTCCTGCCCTTGCTTTCTTAGACCAATACTAACCACCTGGGAGCTGGGGCCATACCAGAGCACACAGCACTGAGTGGTCAGGGTGGAGGAGCTGAAAAGGGAGAAGAGTGTTTAACTTATGAGCATCTGACTCATCTAGGTACACATCACCTGGGCAGGAAGTGGGTTAGTGAAGACCTGTGCAGGATTCATGGTGATAAATTAAAATGAGTAGCTGAGGTAAGGGTCTGAATCAATTGAGGTTTATTTAGCCGGAGCTTGAGGGCACGCCCTGAGAAAACATAAGTCCTAGAAAACCTCTGTGGCTTGCATTCTCTCTGAAGTGGTTTTTCAAGAGAACAGGTTTTCTTTTTTTTTTTTTGAGATGGAGTCTCACTCTGTCTCTTAGGCTGGAGTGCAGTGGCATGATCTCGGCTCACTGAAAGCTTCAACTCCTGGGTTCAAGCAATTCTCCTGCCTCAGCCTCCCAAGTAGCTGGGATTACAGGCACATGTCACAACACCCAGCTAATTTTTGTGTTTTTAGTAGAGACAGGGGTTCATCACGTTGGCCAGGCTGGTCTCGAACTCCTCACTTCAAGTGATCCACCCACCTTGGCCTCCCAAAGTGCTGGGATTACAAGCATGAGTCACTGCACCTGGCCGATGCCAGGTGTTTATACATTTCCTTAAAGCAGGGAAGGTAGATAGGAAGAGGTGGGGTAGACAGAAGAATGATTAATTTTGCCTTTGTTCTGTACCTGGAAAGATAAGCATTATCAGTCTGAAATATAACAGACTTCATTCTTAGGAACTAGACTTAGATTGCAGAACTAAAGTTACAATTGACATGTTCTTGTTCTACGGGAGAATATACATCTTAAAAGATTTTGAAGCCGGGCGCAGTGGCTCACACCTGTAATCCCAGCACTTTGGGAGGCCGAGGCGTGAGGATCACAAGGTCAGGAGATCAAGACCATCCTTGCTAACACAGTGAAACCCCATCTCTGCTAAAAATACAAAAAAAAAAAAAAAAAAAAAAAAAAAACAGCCGGGCGTGGTGGCAGGGGCCTGTAGTCTCAGTTACTCAGGAGTCTGAGGCAGGAGAATGGCATGAACCCGGGAGGCGGAGCCTGCAGTGAGCCAAGATCGCACCACTGCACTCCAGACTGGGCGACAGAGAGAGACTCTGTCTCAAAAAAAAAAAAAAGGTTTTGAGATCAGCAAAGAACATAGTGTGAAGGCACTCATCCAGAGATGCCTGAGGCCTTTGCACCTTCCCATGGAGGTCTGAATAACGTACAATGCCTTGACACAAGGTTTTGTAGTAACAGCTATTCATTTTAGGAAATGATCATGGTGTTGCATGACTCAGTCTCCAGGTTGAACTTCCCTTTGGTATAAAGAGTTTGGGAGTTACGAGATTTTTCTTCCCTTTATATTTATCCCCCCTCCCACCCCTTTTTTTTCTACTCTTTTTTTTTTTTTTTTTTTTTTTTTTTTTGAGACAGAGTCTTGCTCTGTCACCCAGGCAGCTGGAGTGCAGTGGCACAATTTCAGCTCACTGCAAACTCCACTTCCCAAGCAATCCTCCCACCTCAGCCTCCCAAGCAGCTGGGACTCCAGGCACATGCCACCACACCTGTCTACATTTTTTTTATTATTATTTTTTGTGGAGACGAGATTTCACCACATTGCCCAAGCTGGTCTTGAACTCCTGAGCTCAAGCAGTCAACCCGCCTTGGCATCCCAAAGTTCTAGGATTACAGGCATGAGCCACTGCACCTGGCCAGCACCTATTCTTCAAAATCTTTCACAGAAAGCATTGTAGAAAACATGAGTTTGGGGCTGTATGTTTCGTCTGATCCTACATCACTAGGAAGGTTCATTCTTAGGACATTGTGTTCGTGGAGAAGGGCATGAAGTTCATTAGAAAAAGACCAAAGTCAAGTTACAGGAACAAAGGGAAAGTAGTCCTGGAACCCTATTCAGGCTACACAGCTGAATAATTGCTTCTTCAACTAAAGCAATTATTTGGGCAATCATCACTCTAACCCTTTCAGTTATATGTTGGCTCACTTGTAATTTGTGGAGCAGACTATAGGCTAGCTTTTGTATTTTTAGAGTCTCTGAAGCATCTTCAAATTGCAGTGGCAGATTCCTCTGGATTGTAGTCTGAATCAGGTGTACAACTGAACCTTTTCAGTAGTCCACACATCAGTAGGCATGAAGGTTGTTGATATATAATTTGCTGTGTTTTCTCCTGAAGTTTACTTAAATTGTCTAGCTTCAGGTTGCAGGGCTTCAGGAAAAAGCACCATTTTAATTTCTAATGATTCCAAGTCAGAAAAATGGAAGAAAAGTTTGAAAATGTTAGTTTTGATACACAAAAATGTACCAAAAAGTACAACAGAGTCACTACATCAAGACTAGTCACACACAAATCTTCTCTCATTAACCAAAATTTTCCAGAGGAAATGGTGATTTTTATTGTCTGCTTGACTAAATTGCACAGAGAAAGAGAAGCCAGGAGCCTCCCTGGAAATAAATTCTTACCTTGTTGCTAGATGATCATCTTCCTGGATTTCGTCATGGCCCAAAACAGGTTATGGTTGTACGTCGGGTTTTAGTAGCAAGACAGGTTATGGGAGGGAGAAAGGAGGAGGCTTGGCTAACAAAGATGGTCTTGTTATGTAGTTGAAACGTCACAGGTAGCAGCTCTCAGAGAGAGTAGATGGTAAATATTTATTTCAGATTTTTTTTTTTTTTTTTTTTTTTGAGACGGAGTCTTGCTCTGTCACCCAGGCTGGAGTGCAGTGGCCAGATCTCAGCTCACTGCAAGCTCCGCCTCCCAGGTTCACGCCATTCTCCTGCCTCAGCCTCCCGAGTAGCTGGGACTACAGGCACCCGCCACCTCGCCCAGCTAGTTTTTTTGTATTTTTTTTAGTAGAGACAGGGTTTCACCGTGTTAGCCAGGATGGTCTCGATCTCCTGACCTCGTGATCCGCCCGCCTCGGCCTCCCAAAGTGCTGGGATTACAGGCTTGAGCCACCGCGCCCGGCCAGATTTTTAAGGTATCATGCTCAGTTAGTTTTTCCTGGATCCAGACAAGTTAAAGCCTGTCTGTATTAATGGGGATTCTCTACAGATGCCAATTTTCTCATGAAAGACGGCTTTGCAGGGCCACTTCTGCTCGCTGGCTCTCCAACAGACATCTCAAAATATGTCAAAAAATGTATTTTGGGTTAAACATCTTATTTCCTTCAACTGACACATGTTTCTAGAGGTTGAACTTGGTGTTCTGCAGTTGCTGGAGTTTTAGTCAATTTTAAGGATGGTTCACCATAATGTAGAGCTCCTGCTGGATTTGACCAAGTTGGAAGGTGTTTTGGACACTATGCAGCGTCAACAGTTGGTCAAACCCAAAAGAAGAATGACAAAAATCAAAAACACAACAAGTGATTGCACAAATGATGTACTGTTGAACACTCTAAGCGTAAAGAGAGGTTAGAGCCGGCCGGGCGCGGTGGCTCACGCCTGTAATCCCAGCACTTTGGGAGGCCGAGGCTGGCAGATCATGAGGTCAGGAGATCAAGACCATCCTGGCTAACATAGTGAAACTCCGTCGCTACTAAAAATACAAAAAATTAGCCGGGCATGGTGGCAGGCGCCTGTAGTCCCAGCTACTCGGGAGGCTGAGGGCTGAGGCAGGAGAATGGCATGAGCCCAGGAGGCGGAGGTTGCAATGAGCTAAGATTGCACCACTGCACTCCAGCCTGGGCCACAGAGTGAAACTCCATCTCAAAAAAAGAGAGAGAGAGAGAGATTAGAGCCAACTAGCAATAAACCTTAACCTGCAGCTATCAAATTCTAAAACAAAACCCCAACCCAGCTCCTTACCTGGGAGGGGACCAAGCTGAAGGCTGCTCTCCATTGGCACAGGAGAAGAAAACTCACCTTCCTTATAGGACGTGAGCAAAACTCCAAGAGTAAAGGAGTTTCACGGCAAAACAAAACTGAGATCTCAAATAATCAATTGGGGAGAGCAGGGACCTCAAGACAGAGTAGCATCTGATCCTCAGAAAGTCACAAAATCAGCCAAAGCTAAAGCTCATTAGTTGGTACCGAGCATAAACAGGAAAATCGCTGCAGGTCTAAAGGGCTAAGCTCCACTCAGAGGGTTCCTTCATGGTCACCAAAATGTTAACCAAAATGAGTGACTGGGGCAAGTGACTGAGTCTATTGAGGTTTATTAAGCCAAAGCTTGAGGACACGCCCTGGAAAAACGTAAGTCATAGAAATCCTCCATAGCTTGTCTCATCTTTGAAGAGGTTTTCAGGAGGCCTGATACTTATACATCTGCTTAAAGTGGAGAAGGGATATAGGAAGAGACAAATAGAGGGAAGAATAATTGGTCTCATTTAGTCTTTCTTCTGTACTTGGAAATACAAGCATTAACATTGTGAAATCTAACAGGCTTTAGCTTTAGAAGCTAGATGTAGCTTGCACACCTATCGTTACAATTGCTTTGTCCTTGTTCTATGGGAGGATATACATCTTGAAAAGTTCCAAGGCCAGCAAAGAACAATTTGTGAGGGTAGTCATCCACAGATGTCAGAGGTCTTTTCACCTTCCTGTGGGGGTCTGGCTAATGTACAATGCTTTGACACAAGTTGTGTAATAACCGTTGTTCATCTGGGGAAAAGATGGTGGAGTCACGTGACTCAGGCTCCAGCCTGAACTATCCCTTTGGTGTAATGAGTTTGACAGTCCTGAGATTTTTACTTTCCTTTACATAATTTTAAGAGTCAAGGGGCCAGGTGCAGTGGCTCATGCCTGTAATCCCAACACTTTGGGAGGCCGAGGCGGGCAGATCACGAGATCAGGAGATCAAGACCATCCTGGCTAACACAATGAAACCCGGTCTTTACTAAAATTACAGAAAATTAGCTGGGTGTGGTGGCAGGTGCCTGTAGTCCCAGCTACTCAACAGGCTGAGGCAGGAGAATGGCATGAACCCGGGAGGTGGAATTTGCATGAGCCGAGATCACGCCACAGCACTCCAGCCTGGGCGTCAGAGCGAGATTCCATCCCCCAAAAAAAGAGCCATACTTCCTCGATGCTGTTCAACTGAGGTTAAAGGGATGGGTGTGGAAGGCATCACAGCTTTTTCCTATTTAGAAACCCATTGACCCTTCCTTCTCCCCCTATTGGGTTACGTTCCTCTGTCCATAGATCACGTATTTATTGAGTTGTTTTCCAGGGGGAAAAAAAAAAATCTCTGTTGAACTCCTTAAAGCCCCAAGCATTCAATGCAGTTCAAGAGTGTCTCTCATTTTAATGATAACCAGGCACAAATATTTTTTAAAGGCTCTCCAGAAAATGTTGATAAGAGCCTCTGCACAACCCACAGTAGCTTTGGGGAGCATGGAGCTACAAAAATGTTGGGGAAGGAACCTGCTATGTGCTAGGGACCTTTATATTTCCACCTTATCTAATGCCCCCAATGACACTTTAAGTAGGCACTATTATCTCCCTATCCCAAGACATCAATTCACTGGTCCTTTATCTCAGAATTGGTCAAAGGTGGAACCAGGATTCCGACTCACATATTTCTGAATCTAAAGGTCATGTTTCACTGCAGAGTGATTGAGCCTACATGAATTCAAAGAAAGACAGGATGACTGCTTCTAACAGAAATAACCACAGAGGCTTCAATGAAGAGTCAGGGTCTGAAATGAGCCTTAGACAAAGAACAGCTCAGGAGGCTGAGAAGACAGTTGAAGGTATTGTGGGAAGGAGTGAAAGAATTAGAATAAGTTCAGACATGAAAACATAAAATGTGGGTCAAGTCTCTCTACACAGACCAAGGAACTAGACTGGGGCTGTGTTATGGGGGCTTTAAATGGTAGCCTAAGGAATTGGAATTTCATCCTATGGATGATAGGAGTTACTGGAAAGCTTTGAGAAGCTCAAAGTAGGAAACTGGTAGCCAGGGAAATTAGAAAAGAGATAGAGGGAGGAAAAAAATAATTAAACCACCTCTAGAAAAACGGGGGTACTTGGTTACAACAGTGTCAGGCAAGATAACTTAGAGAAGTGGTTCTGAACTCTGGCTACTTAGTAGAATTATCTGGAATTGTTTTTCTCTTTCTAAACTTTTCATTTTGAAACAATTTCACACTTTCAAAAATGTTCCAAAAATAGTCAGAGTTCCCATATACTTTTCACTCAATTTCCCAAAATATTGTTTTAGATAATCACAGTGTAATCATTAAAATCAATACATGGGCCAGGTGCGGTGGCTCATGTCTGTAATCCCAGTACCTTGGGAGGCCAAGATGGGAGGATCACTTGAGGTCGGGAGTTTGAGACCAACCTGACCAACATGGAGAAACCCGTGTCTACTAAAAATACAAAATTAGCCAGGTGTGGTGGTACATGCCTGTAATCCCAGCTACTTGGGAGGTTGAGGCAGGAGAATCACTTGAACCTGGGAGGTGGAGGTTGTGTTGAGCTGAGATCATGCCATTGCACTCCAGCCTGGGCAACAAGAGCAAAACTCAAATAAATTAAGGGAGGCTGAGGCAGGAGAATGGCATAAACCTGGGAGGCAGAGCTTGCAGTGAGCTGAGATCCGGCCACTGCACTCCAGCCTGGGCCACAGAGCGAGACACCGTCTCAAAAAAATAAAATAAAAAAAAATAAATAAAATTAAATTTAAATTAAAAATAAATACATTAATCACTGACATTGTACAATGAATAAATCTGCAGACCTTATTAAATCTCCTCTATCTCCCCACTAATGTCCTCTTTCTAGACCAGAATCCAATCCAAGATCACACATTGCATCTCATTTTTTGTCCTCTCAGTCTCCTTTAAACTGAGAGAGTTCCTCAGAATTTCTTTTGCCTTCGTGACCTCAACATTTTTGAAGAGTATTGGAGTCATTTTGTAGAACAACCCTCAGTTTGGGCATCTATTTTTTTTCTCATGATTAAACTTAGGCTGTACACATTAGACAAGAATACCACAGAGGCGATGCTGCACCTTCTCCATCCATCATATTTCCTAAGATGTCGATATCTCTGATTACTGGAGATGTTAACTTTGAGCACTGGGCTCAAGATCCTCCACTGTAAAATGGCAGAAGCATTTGTAAGTGACCAATACTCGGGCCACATGATGCAACCAATCAGATCAGACTCTCTTGGGGGAAGACACAGGCACTGGTAACTTTTAAATGCCCTACAGGTGACTCTAACCAGCATCCAGGGTAGGAAACCTACAGCTTTCAGCGTGAAGATCAGAATCCTGGAAATCAGTCAGGAAGCTATTCCTTGGGCCCAACATCCAGTTCCAGACACAATATTTGGCATGGACCCATGGTAGGGGAATGGAAGGCCAGAAATCTCCTAACTGGGAAAATGATGGGTGAGTAGACTGCTACCCAATAAAAAGGGAAGGCAGCACCAGGTGTGGCGGCTCATGCCTGTAATTCCAACACTTTGGGAGGTCAAGGCAGGCAAATAACTGAGCTCAGACGTTCAAGACCAGCCCGGGCAACATGGTGAAACCCCATCTTTACAAAAAAAAAAAAAAAATGGCCAAGCATGGTAGTACATGCCTGTAGTCCCAGTTACTTGGGAGGCTGGGGTGGGGGGATCACTCAAACCCAGGAGGTTGAGGCTGCAGTGAGCATGACTGCGCCACTGTGCTCCAGCCTGGGTGACAGAGAAAGACCCTGTCTCTAAAAAAAAGAAAAACGAGAGAGAGAGGCAGGATACCAAGTAAAGTGTCCAGCCCTTCTGGGCTATTTTCTCTCCAGACCTCAGAGAAACATGTATTGTAATGAAAGCACACACTATGTAATTTTTTTTTTTTTTTGAGATAAAGTCTCGCTGTGTTGCCCAGGCTGCAGTGTAGGGGCACGATCTTGGCTCACTGCAAGCTCCGACTACAGGCTCCTGCCTCCACGCCTGGTTAATTTTTTGTATTTTTAGTAGAGACGGGGTTTCACCGTGTTAGCCAGGATGGTCTCAGTCTCCTGACTTCGTGATCCGCCCACCTCAGCCTCCCAAAGTGCTAGGATTACAGGCATGAGCCACAGCACCTAGCCCACACCATATAATTTTACTATCACAAGCCTGACGTGAGCTCCTGATTGCCACTGACAGGAAGGGAATTATGAGTTATGTCATGGAAATAAATGACCACATGTGCCAAGATGCACACTTCCAGGTATAATTGAAGGAAAAATTCACAAACCTCCCCTAAACAACCGTGTCCTCCCCACTTGGTCCTTTGTCCTTAAACTCTTTTGAAGTAAGAGAATAAAGACTGTTATAAATTTCACAAAATAGGAAAATGTACACATCTCCTGTTTGCCAGCTGTTTAAGCAAGAGGATAACTGTGCTCAACTTCCCTAGAGTTATTACCCTGAGGTTTCTATAAAAAGATATCATCAGTCCCCTCATCAGAGGGGCCATCTGATAACATGCAAAAAAAAAATGCCGCTGTAACCAAAACCCAGAGGCAGGAAGGACCCTGACAAGACCAATCCCTAAGGTATTCCCATGCCTGCCAGGATCTGGTGCTGCTGGTGCAGGAGGAACTACTGCTGGCAATAGCTGGAAAAAAAAAGAGAAGGCAAGGTCAGGCACAGTGGCTCACGCCTGTAATCCCAGCACTTTGGGAGGCTGAGGCAGAAAGATCATCTGAGGTCAGGAGTTCGAGACCAGCCTGGCCCACATGGTGAAACCCCGTCTCTACTAAAAATACAAAAATTAGCCTGGCGTGGTGGCAGGCGCCTGTAATCCCAGCTACTTGGGAGGCTGAGGCAAGAGAATCACTTGAACCCTGGAGGTGGAGTTTGCAGTGAGCCAAAATCATGCCACTGCATTCCAGCCTGGGCAATAGAGTGAGACTCTGTCTCAAAAAAAAAAAAAAAAATAGAAGGCCGCTCTAACACTCAGGGCATAGTAAGAAAAGAACTCACTCAACCTTCAATTCTCACACAGCCAGTACCCTTCCAGCCTCACGATGGAGGTCTCACTGGGAGGGCTGACACATAATTAAATGCCAATACATGGATGAAATAAGTTACAGAAGGGTGGGATCAACTGGGTCAAAAATGGTTGAAAATTTCACAAAACAGGAAGGATTTGGGTTAGGCCCTGAAAGACTCAGGCTTAGGAAAGCAGATACAAAGAGAAACAGAAGCCAAGGGAACCTAAGTAAAGCATCCAACCCTCCTGGCCGATTTCCTCCTCAGATCTCAGAGAGACCTTTATTGTAGTGAAAATACGTGCCATATAATTTTACTATCCTAAGCCTGAGATGAGCTCCTAATTGCCACTGATGGGAAGGAAATGATGAATCATGTGATAGAAATACACAACGCATGCAAAGATGCACACTTTGCACCACTCTATATGCACAAAGATGCACACAGGTCCCACTGAAGATGCTGGTTTTGAAGAGGGTCCCAGGAATAAGAGTGTATTTGCAGATGTTATTTTATTTACTCTTCTCACACTCAAAATGGGGATATTTCACAAGGAGGATACTGATCCTCAGAAAGGGGAAGTAACTTGCCAAGGCTGTTGGTGGATGTGGGATTAGAACCTCAGTGAGTCTAGCACCGGAGCCCATGCCACCACCACTACCACTGAGAGACCTGAACAGGGTATGTGTAGGGAATAGGAAGGAGCAGGGAGAGCTGAAGCAGAAAGAAACCATTTTAAAACAGGGAATTAGGTCAGCTTGCTAAAGGGGGATAATATGCTGCAGAGAAATGAACACTAGATAGATGTTCAAACTTGATCTGATTACAGAAAAGCCACTGAAGGTTTTGAGAGGGCAGAACCAGCCAAAGTGAAACCTTAAGCCAAGACCAAAGAAGGTGGTGAAAAGGGGATTCTGGATTCCTAAGCTAGAGAGATGCCGCCAACAATAGTGACAGGACCACATGATGTATGGAGTAAGAACTAGTCGGAGAGGCTAAAGCTGTGGGTTTAAATACAAAAAGTCACGCGGTAAGGGCATGGCAGGGTGGGGCAAGTTATATTATTTCTCTGCAGTTCGGTCTCTCTTCATCTATAATCAGGTGCAGTAAGAATTAATGTCTAAATGACCCTCAACCCTTGCTACTCAAAGTGTGACCCACCAACCAACAGCAACGAAATGTCCAAAAGCTCCTTAGAAATGTAGAATCTCAGACCCCACCAGAAGGATCAGAATTTGTATTTAAAAAAGATCTTTGGGGGATCTGTGAGCACAGTTTACTGAAGTGTCTTCCAGTTCTAAAATGCAATGATTTCACAGTCATCTGAACTCCATCACCTTACAAGAGAAAGAAGGAAAATAACATTGACCTTCGCCTCATTCGTGACCTTTTTTTTTTTTGAGACGGAGTCTTGCTCTGTGGCCCAGGCTGGAGTGCAGTGGCCAGATAGCTCACTGCAAGCTCCGCCTCCCGGGTTCACGCCATTCTCCTGCCTCAGCCTCCTGAGTAGCTGGGACTACAGGCGCCCACCACCACGCCCGGCTAGTTTTTTGTATTTTTTAGTAGAGACGGGGTTTCACCGTGTTAGCCAGGATGGTCTCGATCTCCTGACCTCATGATTCGCCCATCTCGGCCTCCCAAAGTGCTGGGATTACAGGCTTGAGCCACCGCGCCCGGCCAACTTCGTGACCTTTTCTTAAAACAGCCTCTTAGACTCGCCCACACCCAGGTAGAGGATTTAGAAAACACCCGAAAGTCTGTGCTGCCACCTTGTGACCATCATCAGCAAATGCACTTAACTCTTACCGGTCTCAGCAGTCGTGGAGGGGATGGGGCTGGAGCGGGCAGGGTGTAGGAGATGAAGTCCAAGTCACAGATGAGGTAAGAGAATCATAACCGCCCACAAAGACTGGAAGTAACTGTCAGAGAGAGCTCAGCTTGCATCACAGAGCAATAACCCATTGCAAAAAACAGTTTTTATAACAATATGTGATCAGTGAGAAACGGTTCCAAGCCAAGTTCCGCCCTTGTAACCTTAAAAATCATTGTAATGGGTCTTTTCTTTTCTTTTCTTTTCTTTTTTTTTTGAGACGAGTCTTGCTCTGTCGCCTGGGCTGGAGTGCAGCCGCCGGATCTCAGCTCACTGCAAGCTCCGCCTCCCGGGTTTACGCTATTCTCCTGCCTCAGCCTCCGGAGTAGCTGGGCCTACAGGCGCCCGCCACCTCGCCCGGCTAGTTTTTTGTATTTTTAGTAGAGACGGGGTTTCACCGTGTTAGCCAGGATGGTCTCGATCTCCTGACCTCGTGATCCGCCCTTCTCGCCTCCCAAAGTGCTGGGATTACAGGCTTGAGCCACCGCGCCCGGCCTTCTTTTCTCTTTTCTTTTCTTTTCTTTTCTTCTCTTCTCTTCTCTTTTCTTTTCTTTCTTTTTTCTGGAGATGGAGTCTCATTCTGTCGCCCAGGCGGGAGTGCAGTGGCGCCATCTTGGCGCGATCTTGGCTCACTGCAACTTCCGCCTCCTGGGTTTAAGCGATTCTTCTGCCACTGCCATCCAAGTAGCTTGGATTACAGGCGCGTTCCACCATGCCTGGCTAATTTTTGTAATTTTAGTAGAGACAGGGTTTCACCATGTTGGCCAGGCTGGACTTGAACTCCTGACCTCAAGTGATCTGCCCACCTCAGCCTTCCAAAATACTGGGATTACAGGCATGAGCCACCACTCCCAGCCACCGTAATGGGTATTTTCAACATCAGCCTCAGCCTAAATTCCACCAGTAAACAGGTAATTCCCCAAGGAAACTTACTTTACTGTGACAGTTCTTTTTCATCCTCAGCCAAAATATGTCTGATTTACACTCACCAATCCTTGTCCTATGTTCTCCATAGGCTGAAATAAGTCTAACACTTCTTTGTACACCCCACCTTCAAATATTGGGTTAAAAAAAATGTGCCTCTCATCCCAAATTCTCTTGGTGGTTTCCCACGTGGGGTCACCTGAAGCCCCACACCCTCCAGTCCCTTTCCCACAGGCGAGTGAAGTGCAGCAACCACAGCGGACACTCCGAATCACAGGCGTGTTCCCCAGAGCAGTAGAGCCACAGGACTCCTATCCCCGTCCTGGCACCTCACCCCTATTTAGAAGCCGAACCCGTATCAGCTGATCTGGGGACACTGACTTTTCCTGCTTCTGCTGCTGCTCAATCATCCCACACCTGTGCAGGTGTCTACGTTTTATTCAGTTTTATTTTGTAAGAAATATTTATCGAAGCCTGCTGTGTACTGTCACTGGAGAGACAAAGGTGAATCACACCTGGTCCCTGCCTCACAGAGCTCCAGGTTATGGACGGAACCCACTCAAAGCAAGACCATTACCATTCAGCGAGAAACACCGTGACAGACATCAGCACAGGCTTCTCTGACCCATCTCACCAATGCCCTGTGAAAAATCTCCCTCTCTTAGTTTCTCACCAGGTTCCATGCATACATGGGATCATTTCTGAGCTGCGATTTTGTCATTTCAAGCTCAAAGTGAAAAAGAGAATGCAAATGTCCCCGATGGTCCTTTGTGTGGTCACAGCTGAACCCGACATGTCCTCCTGGCTAATTCAGGGCGCTCAGGGCTCCCACTTCCCTCTGAACGTCCTCTCTCCTATCGGAGCTCACCACGTCTGTACCTGCAGCAGCCAGGTAGCTGCACACTAACAGAAAATCCAGCAAGTCAAGAAACTTGCTTTACTCCTGTAACTTTGAGGCTAGTGACCGTGTGACATTGAACTAATCCCATAACTTCCCTGCACTTTAATTTCCACGTCTGTAAAGCAGGGCAGGTGGATTCGGTCACCCTAGGTGCAGCTGTATAGTGAGAGCTCCTCAGAGACAGCAGCACACCTGATCTCAGCATGCACCGTCTAGCAAATACCAGGCACACACTAGGCGCTCAAAGCCTCACTGAATGTATGTGTGAATAAATGACTATATGAGAGCCATGTGGATCATGGACAAAGTCAGCAAATAGTTTTGAACGTCTACCAAGTACACTGTACAACAGGGAAATAAGTAACCCAGGCAGGGTGGTGTTTTCTCCCAACTTCCCCTTACCTCCTTCCTGGGGAAGGGAGGGCCTCTGTACATCAGAGAGACTCTTGACACAAATAATGTTCTCAAGATGCATTATAAGTAGTCGCGTTAACAAGAGGAAAGTCCACTTGTCTTGGGGATGTTTTAATCAATGGACCTGCGGACCCGAAGCCCACCCCCCACAACCTCGATGAGACACAGGATGTGACACCCACCCCAAGTACATGGAGGGGAAACTAGATGGAGTGAATGGAGTGAACTGACAGGGAGCAGGACTTGGGAGAACAGAGGGGTAAAGAGACTGAGACACCCAGAGGAAGGTCTGAGGAGGAGCTCCTGGCCCTTGCGGTGGCCTCGGTGTGGACTCATGAGAACTCAGCAGCATAAGTAAAGTGGCCGCACCAGGCTCTAGGCATACATGGGATCATTTTTCAGTAAGATTTTCTTTCTGCTAATGGGCTGCGCTTTTGCACACTTTCTAACACATCAGAACAAGTTAACAGGTTACAAGCCATCATTCCATTCAACAGTCATTTACAGAATACTCCCAAAGTGCCAGGCCCTGTGTGAGTTCAGGGAATACAAAAATGAACACAAACAGCTCCTGTCCTCTAAGATCCCCATCCACTGAGCTCCAGGGGGCACCTCTCCTACAACACGCCCCTACTCTGCACGGCACTCCTCTCTGCCCTCCACCAACCCAAATCCTCTCCCATCTCCAGCTCAAGTTCCACCCGACCAAGTCCCCCTCAGTCCCCCTGCACTCTGCCACTTTGAGAGATGACTGCACTCATGTTTCTAGGCTTTATGAAATGGATGTCATCTCCCTGGTTAGACATAAGCCTCCTGAAGGCAGAGACCATTTTTAGAATTTTCCAGAAAAAAAGCCACATCAGTAATTTGCAGGAGAAAAAGCTTAGACTCTGCTTGAGCCTTCAACTTAGACAGAGGCTCCACTGCCTAGCACAGTCCCTGGCCCCTACAGTGCTTTATAAACTCTGCAGTAGCAAAGTCCACAATCAACTCTGTGTCAGTCAACAGGCTGGGATAATTTGAAAATGCAGGGACAGAAGAACAGTCTAACAAAAATCAAAGGGCTTTGACTCATGCCTTGCCTCTTCCCTTTTCTCAGGGAAACAGTCATGTCACCTGCTCTCACTCCTGCCTGGAGGCTTCCAAAAAAGGGCTCCCTTGTTTGCCTTCCCTTCAGCACCCACGAATATCACCCAGCATTCGAGCCCAGCATCTCCTCTCCCTTTGAGCACATTTCCTGAAGTCTCAAATAAATGTCAAGTTTAGTGAATGCTGATATTCTATGCCCCTAATGTTTACTTAAAGTATTATTACCTTTCTTCTTTTCCCCGGGGCCATTTCCAAACAAGGGCTGGAGCCAGGCGCCCCAGCAGCTGGGCAAACACACTTCAGGGCTCCTTCCCTCCTGTCGCTCCCGTTTCTCAGACCCTCTGGAACCTGCAGCTCTGGGTCTCTTCCCCAAACTCAGTTCCCTCTCCTTTAGACGAGAACGACTAAGCCAGACAACAGAAAGGAATTGTGAACAGAGCCAGAACAAGGCAACTTTCCAGGCAACAACACTACTATTGCCAATATTTTGCCAAAGACGGGAGCAGGAACATAGAGGGGAAACAGACCTTGTCAACGTCTCTTCTACCAATACATAGCATCCACTTTCCTGCCAAATACTCAGCTAGAAAGGGTCATTGAAAGGTATAAGGTGGGACCGGGCACAGGGGCTCATGCCTGTACCCAGCACTTTGAGAGGCCAAGGTGGGCGGATCACGAGGTCAGGAGTTCAAGAGCAGCCTGGCCAATATGGTGAAACCCTGTGTCTACTAAAAATACAAAAATTAGCCAGGCATGGGGGCCTGTACCTGTAATCCCAGCTACTCGGAGGCCAAGGTAGGAGAATTGCTTGAACTCAGGAGGAGGAGGTTGCAGTGAGCCAAGATGGCACCATGGCACTCCAGCCTGGGCGACAGAGCAAGACTCTGTCTTGGAAAGAGGAGAGAGAGAGAGGGAGAGAGGGAGAGGGAGAGAGAGAGAGAGAAAGAAAGAAAGAAAGAAAGAAAGAAAGAAAGAAA
>NC_045454.1:16017504-16039111 GCF_002776525.5 Piliocolobus tephrosceles | reverse complement strand
GGAAAGAAAGAAAGAAGAAAGAAAGAAAGAAAGAAAGAAAGAAAGAAAGAAAGAAAGAAAGAAAGAAAGAAAGAAAGAAAGAAAGAAAAGATAGAAAGGAGAGAGAGGGGGAGGGAGGGAAGGAGGGAAGGAAGGAAGGAAGGAAGGAAGGAAGGAAGGAAGGAAGGGGAAAGAAAGAAAGGAGGAAGGGAGGAAAGGAGGAAAGAAGGAAATCCAAATGAGAAAAAAGACTTGAGGAAGAAATCATGAGGCACCAGGGTGAGGGGAGGTGGGAAGGAGTACAAAGAGGAAACTGTCACGGCTGCCAAGTTAGTCACCTTATTTCCTAAGAATGCTTCATTTCTTTTGTTTAACAAGTTTCACCTCCCAGATTTTCATAAAGTACACAGTCTAATCTGTTACCTAACAGTAAGACAGCGTCACTTCACTGCTTTTGCCCTCACATGGAAACAATGTTGTGAGACTAAAGCACAGACTACCAGGCCATATACACTGGCTTCAGCCATCCCCAGAGATCAGGAGCCTCCAACTGGGCAGCTTCCATACAATCTCCAAGCGACGTACAGCTGCACCAACAGTCACAATTAAAGTTCTAATCTTGGCCAGGCATGGTGGCTTATGCCTATAATACCAGCACTTTGGGAGGCTGAGGTGGGCAGATCATGAGGTCAGGAGTTCAAGACCAGCCTGACCAAAGTGGTGAAACCTCATCTCTACTGAAAATACAAAAATTAGCCAGGCATGGTGGTGCGTGCCTGTAATCCCAGCTACTCAGGGGCTGAGGCAGGAGAATCGCTTGAACCCAGGAGGCGGAGGATGCAGTGAGCTGAGATCGCACCACTGCACTGCAGCCTGGGCGACAGAGTGAGACTCTGTCTCAAAAAATGTAAAATAAAAATAAAAAAATAAAGTTCTAATCTCTTCCCTCCTTCTGTTGCTGCTACTAATGCTGATGTCCATGGTCTCTAGCAGCCTGAATCCAGGGAAATAAGACTGTCTGTGAAGGGGAAACTGGGGGAGAAAATGGGGCAAAACAGGCCACATGTGCACCAAAATGTAGCCCTTTCAGCTACAGGGATCTGGAGCAAGTGAGCCTCTCTCAGTGCCAGTTTCCTCATTTACTAAAAGAAGCAAACTGTACTTAAATCCAGGGTTGCGAGGGTTGAATGAGATATTGTATGTGACAGTGTCTGCACCTACAGCTGGCAAATATATATATATACATACTGGTTCAACAAAGATTTGCTTCCTTGCCTTCTCCCCCAAGCTTTTCCCAGAAGAGTAATGCATTTCCCCAGAGTCAAACTTGGTGGCAGTTGTGAGAGGATGTTAAAGGCAACTGTACATTCATCAAAGATAAGGAACTCTTTGCTTTCATTCCCTTTTTGTAAAGACAGGATCTCGGTCTGTCACCCAGGCAGGAGTACAGTGGTGCCATCACAGCTCACTGCAGCCTCAAGCAGTCTTCCTGCCTCAGTCCCGCAAGTATGTATAATTAGAAGTGTACCCCACATGCCTGGCTAATTTTTGTTTTTCTGTAGAGATGGGGTCTCACTAAGTTGCTCAGGCAGATCTCAAACTTTGCTTGTATTCTTTTTTTTTTTTTTTTTTGAGACAGAGTCTCATTCTGTCGCCCAGGCTGAAGTACAGTGGCGCAATCTCAGCTCACCACAACCTCCGCCTCCCAGGTTCAAGTGATTCTCCTGCTTCAGCCTCCTGAGTAGCTGGGATTACAGGTATGCACCACCACGCCCAGCTAATTTTTGTATTTTTAGTAGAGACAGGGTTTCACCATGTTGGTCTGGCTGGTCTAAAACTCCAGACCTTGTGATCCACCTGCCTCGGCCTCCCAGCTGGGATTACAGGCGTGAGCCACTGCGCCCAGCCCACTTGAATTCTTTAGAGTGTACCAAGCATGAGCACATTTTAATGCTATTTGATGGTAATGTAATAAACTGAAGAAAATCCTATCACCAGATGGTGTCCATATTTGAAGCTTTTGCCACACCAAGCCCTGCTGCAACAGCGCACCCTTTGGGAAGCAGACCTTTGGTAAAAGGTTTTGAATCTACTCCAGTTTTCACTACAAGCAAAGTGGCCCAGACCTTTGCAAAGAAACCACCTAGAAGAGAACTCAGCTCACACCTGTAATCCCAGCACTTTGGGAGGCCAAGACAGGCAGATGATTTGAGGTCAGGAATTCGGGACCAACCTGATTAACGTGGTGAAACCACATCGCTACTAAAAATACAAAAAAAATTAGCTGGGCGTGGTGGTGCATGTCTGTAGTCCCAGCTACGTGGGAGGCTGAGTCAGGAGAGTAGCTTGAACTCATGAGGCAGAGATTGCAGTGAGCCAAGATCGTGTGCCACTGTACTTCAGCCTGGGCAACACAGCAGGACTCCATCTCAGAGAGAGAGAGAGAGAGAGAGAGAGCTCCGTGTATATTTCCACTTGGGAGCACCATCTCCTCAAAGGCCACTTTGAGGTGAAATGGCTTTCTTACATACTCTGCATCAATTTGGTCCTAAAATCAGGAGACATTCACCCTTCTCCACCCCAATTTCCAACATTCCCTCCTTTGTAGAGAGAGCACTCTGGAAGCTGCTGAGCCCCACAGCCCTAGGGCCTAGACCACTATTCCAAAAGGGAAGACTTTTCCATCACTTTGACAGACACCCAGGCTAGAGTCCTCAGATTGAACTCAAAGCTCTAACTGCAACCTCTTTTTCCAGTGCAAGCCCTTCTACTCACTAAAAATTACTCTCTCTCCACTCAAACTAGCCTGTTTGCCCTTCCCTGAATGGGGTTTGTGTTTTCCCATCATCTCAACTTTGCTCACACACCCAGCTCAAAACCACCTTCCCACAGGCCAGACAATCCTCAGTTCTTCCCACAGCCAGATAAGCGCTCTTCCTCCTGAGAGCCTGCTTAGCCCTACTGGACGCTGTCTTGTTGCACTTATCGTCTGTTCCTTTTATTGAAGGCTTTCATATGCCTCTCCTGCCTCCATCCCCTGCCCTTCTAAACTTCACACTCCTTGGCAGCACAGACTGGTGCACTGTTCCCACATCCCTGACGCTATCCACTCAGCACTTGGCAAACGTTAGCTAACCGCAAGAATGCATCCTCAGGTTTCTAAGTCAGACCAGGGCTTCATAGCAGTTCTATTGACATTGGGGCTGAACAGTTCCTTGTGGTGGGGGCTGTTCTGTGCATTGTGAGACGTTCAGCAGCATCCACGTGGCCTTTTTCCACTGGATGCCAATAGCAGCCTTCCCTCTCTCCCGTCCCCACCCTGGTATGAAAACCAAAAATATGGCCGGGCGCGGTGGCTCAAGCTTGTAATCCCAGCACTTTGGGAGGCCGAGACGGGTGGATCACGAGGTCAGGAGATCGAGACCATCCTGGCTAACACGGTGAAACCCCGTCTCTACTAAAAAAATACAAAAATCTAGCCAGACGAGGTGGCGGGCACCTGTAGTCCCAGCTACTCGGGAGGCTGAGGCAGGAGAATGGCGTGAACCCGGGAGGCGGAGCTTGCAGTGAGCTGAGATCCCGCCACTGCACTCCAGCCCGGGCGACAGAGCGAGACTTCGTCTCAAAAAAAAAAAAGAAAAAGAAAACCAAAAATATCTCCAAACATTGCCAAATGTCCCCTGCGGGGAAACCGCCCTCTGTCGACAACCACTACTCTATACCTGTTTGGACGAACGGAGGCAAGATGGTGCACTTCCGGGTTCTTCATTTCCCCCCCCCCCCCCCCCCCCCCCCGAAAATGCAGCCGACGACCCGGGAAGGTGCAGACCAACTGGGCATGCGCCAGGTGACGTCAATCCGAAGAGACCAAGATTTACCTGGTCGCACCTGCGGAACGCCCCTGACAGGCCCGTGCCCCACCTATTGCCCTCCCACTCCTAGAAAAGCCGCCCTCCGCCATTGAGCCAGCGGACTTCCCAGCTTCCCATTGCTGTCAGAACTGTTGGAACTCCGTCTGAGAGCTTGGGGGGGGAACTCTGCCGGCCTTCTTTGCCGGAGGCCGACAGACTTCTTCTCCACACCTTAGGTTACAAAAATAAACTTGCAGTTTTGCTCCTACACTTGCCTACCCACTGGTTCTTTTGCGCCCCCTGGGCTGGTCTTAGAAAAAAACAAATCAATACCAATAGTTCTCCACCTGGCCACACATTCAGACTCACCTGAACATTTACAATCAGCCTGGAAGTCAGGGGGACCTAGATCCAAATCCTGGCCCTGTCACTCCCTTTGCAAACCTGGACAAGTCGCTTCACCTTTTTCATCCTGTTTTATCGTCTTAAGATGAATAAATACCCCTTCTCACACAGACTTGTTGTGAAGATTAAATAATCCGCAGCGTGACCTAGAAAGGGTTTAATAAATAAACTGTGTAGAATTTCTAAGTCGCTCCTAAAGCACGAGGGTGAGGAACTGGGGAAAGCTCACTGTGCCGCCAGGGGGCGCCATCACAAACCATGTCGGTGGCCAGGCTCAAGCCTTGTTTCCCAGCCAAGCAAAGTTTGCAATGCGGGCCTGAGTCTGAGGTACTCAGTGACTGGAGGAAATAATAGCTCCTCCTCATCCCCGACAATAATTCTGAAAATAAAATCGAAACCTATTTTATCTTTTATGACATACATGCTCAATATGCTTTTCAAAGGGGAGAGGGAAAAAAAGAAATGGGTGAAAATATATGAGGATATTATGAAATAAATCGTATTTTATATGATTTATAATAGATGACTCATTACTTATAATATTACTTGTTAATCATAAAATTACTTATGATAATAGCTGATATGTTTTAAGAACTCTTGTGTCTCAGGCATTGTTCTAAGCACTTCACATTTATCTCATCTTATCCTCACAAAAATCTTATGCGTTTTACATTTTTTTAGTTTTCATTTTTCAGACGTTCAAAAATATTGTAAAAACAGTCAGAGTTTCAGTATATCCTTCATCCAGCTTTTTCAAATAACCTGAACTCTAATGCAATTATCAAAATCAGTCAACTAGCGTTGATACAATAAATTTAAAAATACAGAAATATGGGGCCAGGCGTGGTGGCTCACGCCTTTAATCCCAGCACTTTGGGAGGCTAAGGCGGGCGGATCACGAGGCGAGGAGATCGAGACCATCCTGGCTAACACAATGAAACCCCGTCTCTACTAAAAATACAAAAAATCAGCCGAGCATGGTGGCGGGCACCTGTAGACCCAGCTACTCGGGAGGCTGAGGCAGGAGAATGGCATGAACCTGGGAGGCAGAGCTTGCAGTGAGCAGAGATCACACCACTGCACTCCAGCCTGGGTGACAGAGGGAGACTCTATCTCAAAACAAAAAAACAAAACACATATTTATACATACATATATATGTATTGTGTGTGTGTGTGTGTGTATATATATATATATATACACAGAGAGAGAGAGAGTAATATTAAAATTTTGGGTTGGGCATGGTAGCTTACGCCTGTAATCCCAGTACTTTGGGAGGCCCAGGCAGGCAGATCACCTGAGGTCAGGAGTTGGAGATCAGCCTGGCCAACATGATGAAACCCCATCTCTACTAAAAATACAAAAATTAGCTAGGCGTGGTGGTGGGGACCTGTAATCCCAGCTACTCGGGAGGCTTAGGCGGGAGAATCGCTTGAACACAGGAGGCGGGGGTTGTAGTGAGAGTGAGACTCTTGTCTCCAAAAAAATAAATAAAATAAAATAAAATAAAATTTTGCTAATCATCCTAGTCCTGTCCTTTTTCTGCTCCAGAGTCCAACCCTGGATCCCACACTGAGTAACATTATCACATCTCCCAGGTCCCTCCAGCCTCGGGGAGGTTCCCACTCTTTCCTCTCTCAGGACCTTGACGCTTTTAAGGAGGTCTGGTAGGTTGTTTCGTAGAATGTCCCTCAATTTGGGTTTGTCTCATGTTTCCTTGGGATGTTTCAGGTTATGCATTTTGGGCAAGATTAGCACAGAAGTGATGTGTCTTTCTCAGGACATCCCAGCCAGAGGCGCAGGATGTTGGTATCTCTCATTACTGATGAGGTTCACTTTAAGCCCTTGGTTCAGGTGGTGTCTGCCAGGTTTCTCTGCTATAAATTTACTATTCATCTCACTGTAATTAATAAGTATCTTGTGGACAGATACTTTGGAAATGCGAAAACAGCCTGTTTGTTCTCAGCATACTTTTACCAATTAATTTCTAGAATCCAGAGATAATTGTAGCCGATAAACAATTCTTACTGTGGTGTTAACCAAACAGTGATTTTCTATTTCCATCATTGCTTCTACATTGATTAACTGGAATGCTGCTGTAAGAAATAGCTATTCTTTCTTTCTCATTTATGTATGTATTCACTTATTTATATATATCAGCATGGACTCTCGGGTATTTATTGGTTGGACTACATTACTATTATTGTTGATTATGTTGCTGTATTGTCCCCAGATTGGCCATTGGGAGCTGCTTCTAGTTGCCATTTGTGATATTTTCCACACATCTCCATCATTTTTCAAGCTGTGCCTTACTCTCAGGCCCCGCAAGATGCTCCAGTCCCCTCTTGTGCTTTCCTGCCCCAGCCCTGGAATCCGCCATTTCTCCAGGAAACCCTGGTTCCTTTCTTGGGAGAATGATGTTTACAGACTATAGGCACCTATATGTCCATTGCTAGTAGGTGCCAGTGCTTCTATGCCCTCTAGTGGTCAGAGCTGGGAAATAACACACGCACACTAGTGTATTGTTACCCACATTTCACAAATTAGGTAAATGAGGCACAAGAAAACTTAGGCAACTTGACCAACATCACAGAGAAAATAGGTAGCGGAACTGGGAAATGAAAATAATGAAAGATACACCACAAATCCTAACAAGCAAAAGTAGCTTTTTCACACATCCACATCAGCAGAAAGCCACAAGCCCAATATTCCAGCATAGACACTCTCTTTGGAAAATAACCAGAATTCCACAGCAATAACCACAATGATAACCATCATGTACTCAACACCCGCCTGGGCACTGGGCTCCCACAGCAGCTCACTTATTCCCAACAACTCTGTGAGGAGGATTTTACCATCCTCCTTTTACAAATCAGGGAATCGAGGATCATAGAAGCCAAATGACTTGTCCAAGTCGACATAGTTAAGTGACAGAACCATGAGCTGTCCCCAGGTACATCTGGACATAAAGTCCATGCTTATGCCACCGTGTCAGCCTTTCCAAAAACTGATTTTAGGCGAAATGTAAGTAAGCTTTTTAAAACCTTTACTACTTATGTACTTATTTTAATACACGTTGAAAAAAAATTTAAGCACAGATCAAATCTGTAATTTCATGGACAATATTGCATAAGACAAGGATGTTTTGTCACCAACTCCTGGCCTCAAGCCATCCTCCCACCTTAGCCTCTCGAGTAGCTGCAATCACAGATCTGAGCCACCAATCCCTACTAGGACAGGAGGTTTTGTAAACTAAATGTATTTAGAAAAAATGATGAAATATATAATAATAAAGGTGGTACAAGCTGGAGAGAAAATCATAAAGTCAGCCTAGAAATGTCTGGTGTATGGATGACATAGAGCTATAGCACCGTGCAGCTTCATTCTCGGTTACTCCAAAGAAATTAGAGTCACATAGCGCTGCAGAAAGAACAACTCAGAATCTTAGACCCGGGCTTTAGCCCTAGATGGATCTGTTTCTAGGACCCCAGACGTCTCTGTGACCTCTTTGCTGGGAGTAAATCCAACCTTCCCCGACATGTGAGAACAGTAAGAAGACCCTGCACACACAAAGGGGTTTCTCTGTCACAGAGAAAATAACACCACGTTCAGGGACCCCAGGGACTCTGCATGGTGCTGACAGACCCAGGGCCAAGGTGTAGCAGAGGTCCACGCTGGGGAGGGACGGTCGTCCTGTTACGAGACGGGGGTCCAAATAAGCCTTGCTTCTCAGAGCCTGGTCTGGGGAACTCAAATGTAGACAGAAGGGAAAAAGGAAGAACAGAAAAGGAGGCAAAACTGAGAGGGGAGGAGACAGAGAAGTGACCGGGGCAGAGCCTCACCCATGACCCTGGAAAGTGCTCCTGCCCTAGGAAAGAGGAAGAACAGCAGAGCCTACAGTCACAGCAGCCCTGACAGAGCACTCCTGGAGCCCAGGCTCTTTTCCACAGAGGAGGAAAGAGCAGGCAGCAGAGACCATGGGGCCCCCTTCAGCTCCTCCCCACAGAGAATGCATCCCCCGGCAGGGGCTTCTGCTGGCAAGTGAGTGGAGGATTCCTGGGAGTGGGCAGGAGGAGGGATCACAGAGAATGGCTGAGGTCTCCTGGGGAGGACAAGGCTCTGAAAGGGGACAGAGGGCTTCTGCTGGAGCCTCAGGGGAGAGAACATCAGAAAGGGACACGGGTCACAACAAGACAATCACATTGAACTGGGATTGATAAGAGGGAGGAAAATCAGTGTTTTCCAAGTTAATCATCACTGGTCACTACAAGTAGAAAATGATAAGAATAAGAATTAATCAGGGTGACACTTTAAATAAAAATATAACCAGGGCACTAAACCCTGCCCTTGACCACCAACCACAGGTTGTAAAATAACCACCACTCATTAACTCATCTACGAGTATTTGCAATCAAATTTTAGGCACTGGCATACAACAAATATCAGACAAGTCTCTGTGTTCAAAGAGCTCACACTCTCGCGGGGATGAAGACAGACACCCAAAGAGATCTAGAATGTGAGGTCAGGTGTTGACAAGAGCCCCGGAGGGAACAGAGCAGAAAAAGGTCAGAAAGGGAAGACCCAGGGTCTCTAGAGGAGGTGTCAGGGGAGGGGTCTCCCTAAGATGCCCTGATGTGAGCAGGACCTACCTGAGGCCAGTGGGGAGGGAGCCATGCAGACCCCTGGGGAAGGGGATTCCAAACAGGAAAATGCCAAGGTCAGAGGTGCTGAAGGAAGAAAGGTCACACTACTGATCTTGACCAAGTGGACGCACACACACTCTCCAAGGCTGAGGGGTGAAGAGACTCTCTCAGGACCCAGGGCCCCATCTTTCCATCCCAATACATAGGTCCTAATACTGACCGAGTCTTTCTCCCTCCTAGCCTCACTTCTAACCTTCTGGAACCCGCCCACCACTGCCCAGCTCACTATTGAATCCAGGCCGTTCAATGTCGCAGAGGGGAAGGAGGTTCTTCTACTTGCCCACAATCTGCCCCAGAATACTTTAGGCTTCAGCTGGTACAAAGGGGAAAGAGTAGATAACAAACGTCTAATTGTAGCATATGTAATGGGAACTCAGCAAACTACCCCAGGGCCCGCGCACAGCGGTCGAGAGACAGTATACTCCAATGCATCCCTGCTGATCCAGAACGTCACCCAGAATGACACAGGATCCTACACCCTACAAGCCATAAAGGAAGATCTTGTGAATGAAGAAGCAACTGGCTGGTTCTGCGTATACCGTGAGTGATTTCCCATGACCTCTGGGTGTTGGGGATCAGTTCTACTTCCCACATACCGGATTGTCAGGCCTGGGCTGTGCCTGTGCCCCCTCTGCATTACATCCTGTGTTGGGGTTTGGGCATTTAGTGCAGGACACACACGGGGGAGACAAACTCCCACAGATCAGAATTCTTTTCCTGCATCCAGACCCTGCAGACACTCGGGGCAGAAGAAGGACAGTCTGATGGGGGGACTCAGCAGGGGGAGGTCAGTGTCAGCCAAGCGCACCGTGCCCTCTCCCTGGACCTGACCCTGAGAAAGACCCTGGAGAACTGGGTCAGGGCCTGGCCTACGGGACCCCCTAGGATCGTCACAGAGAAGCTCAGCTCTTCCCAGAGCTGAGCCCCTGTGCAAATCCCTGTCCCAGATTCCTGACTCCAGGTGACCCTGGGGACCCTAGGGATCCTGTGTCAGGGCAGGGTGAGACCTCCTGGGCAGGGCTGACTGGGAGCAAGATTTTACCAGCTGCCTGAGGGTCATGGCTCCTGGAATTGGTTACCAGCCAGGGTCCAGCCCCAAGAACTTCTTCTGGTCAAGGACAGGGCCTCATCCTTCACCTTAGACTCAGCATGGAGTGAACAGATGGACAAGATGACTAGGGCATGAGCCCACTGCCCAGGGGAACTTAGGTGACTCCATGGGAAGTTCAATATCCCCAGGGGGAGAAAAAGAAGAGAGAAGATGCTCCCGGCAGCTCCTTTTCCACAAGGGATCAGGCCCAAGGACCTCTCTTTTGGAGGCGAATAAGCATAGATGCTGCTCATTTGGGCAGCTCCTCTATACACAGCTGAGGTCAAGTAATTCTAAATATTTTGAGATTAATTCACAAACAACCTCACAGTCAAATAGCACTTATCCTACTTATTGAAAAAAAAATTGAGGAACAGGGAGACACAGTCACTAACTAGGGTCACACAAGTCATAGGTGTCAGATTAGAGTCATACGAGGTCTCTCTGCAGCCACAGCTGCCTCTTCTCCACCAGGGGATGGCTGGGGCTATCATTAGACATCTGCAGACCTGAGACCTGTCGTAAGTCCTCTTTCTTTTTTCTTGGGCATCGATAACTCAGAGGGGGAGATTTTGGTCTGGAGAGTGAGGGGCAAGTGGAAAATTAATCAATTTTTCCTGATATAATTTGGATGTTTATCCCCTCCAAATCTCACATTGAAATGTGATCTCCAACATTGGAGGTGAGGATGTTTATCTCCTCCAAATCTCACGTTGAAATGTGATCCCCAACGTTGGAGGGGAGGCCTGGTGGGAGGCGCTCAGATCATGGGGGCTGTTTCTCACCATCCCCTTGGTGGCAAGTCAGTTCTCACTCTGAGTTCACAGATCTGGTTCTTTAAAAGTGTGTGGCACCTCCACACTCTCTCTTGCTCCTGCTTTTGCCACATGACACCACCTGCTCCCCCTTCTCCTTCCACCATGATTGTAAGCTTGCTGGGCCTCACCAGAAGCCAAGCAGATGCTGGTGCCGTGCCTGTACAGCCTGCAGATCCCTGCCCCAATTAAATCTCTTTTCCTTATAAATTACCCAGCCTCAGACATTTCCTTATAGTAACGAAAAGTAGCCTAACACAGTAGCCTAACCTGGAACTAAATCCCTTGTGTCAACAGAGGCAGTGCCAGGAATGTCAGGGCCTCCCTCTCAGATGCGCACCACTGCCCTCACTCGACCTGAAATCCTGTGTTTCCTGATGTGTCAGTGTCACTCCTACGAGAGGATGAAAGAAACAACCTTGCTTTCACTCCCCACTCACACCCTGCACCAGCCCAGGGCCCAATGAGAGACACACACTCAGTAGTTCTCTGATGAAGGAGGAAATGAATGAATGATGAATAATTCATAAACTCTTCAGAGACCGGATCTCAGATGCAGAATCCTAGAAGGTTCTGGCCACATCTGTTTCCTGTCCCTCCAGGGACCAGGATCCTTGTTGCATTCCTCTAACCCCTGCTCCTAAAGCTACCCCAAGAACCACATCTCATGGGACTCTGGCACAGCTCATCTGTGGGAAGGTTTTCAGGGCTCCCTGGTCCTGGTTCCAGAACAACCAGGGGTCTCCTGGCCGCTGGGGTCCGTGAGGTCACTGTAGTCCCCACAGCTCACTGCCATGTAATCTCTGACTATCTCTGCTCCCCCTTGTCCCTTATCTTCATCCCCCTTCACAACAGTGAGGACACCCCTACCCTGCACAGCTTCCTCCACCATTAGGTATTCCCCAGTAACTCTCTCTAACAAGACTGGCTGTTCTGTTCCCTTCCCACTCACACTGTGGCCTGGCCCAACTCTGGGACAGTAAAAAAAAAAAAGGCACAGAAATCAGCTGGATCAGAGCCCCTGCCAGGCTTCATCATGAGCCAGTGTCCCCAGGTCACCAGGAGAACGAGCTTCCACTGTGTCCCCACCCACAGCTCTTTCCCTCCATGAGGCCAACACGTGGAACAGGCCACAGGATAGGGACGAGTGACTCCTCCACCTACTCTTGTAATTGCCCAGCAGGTTCTTCCTGCCACTGCACAGACAAAACCAATTCACTCAGACCACAATATTGCAGTCAAGATAGAGTTTAATTAATGCTAAGTGAGCCAAACAGCAAGACAGGAGTTTATTATTATTTAAATCAGCCTCCCTGAAGGCTTGAGGTTAGAGTTTTTCAGGGATAGTTTGATGGCAGGGGACTAGGGAATGGGGAATGCTGATTGGTTGGGGATAAAATCATAGGGATGTGGCAACTGATCCTGGTGTGCTGAAACCATCTCTGAGTGGGGGCCACAAGACCACTGAATCATGGGTCTTGGTCCAGGTGGAGTCAGTGAGTTGCCAGAATGCAAAAGTCTGAGAAACATCTCAAAAGACCAATCTCAGGTTCTACAATAGTGATGTTATCTATGGGAACAATTAGGGAAGTCACAAATCTTGTGACTTCTGGACACATGCGTCCTGAGAAGTCAGGGACTGCAGAAACTATGCCTACATTTTAGCACAATTTGGGCCCCTCCCATAATGCTAATCTCATAATGTTTCATTAGTTTTACAAAGCCAATCCCTGACAAAGAGGGAGTTAGTTTTAGGGAGGGACTAAAATCATCCTTGCTTCAAAGTTGCACCGTGTTAGCCAGGAGAGTCTCGATCTCCTAACCTCATGATCCACCCACCTCGGCCTCCCAAAGTGCTGGGGTTACAGGCGTGAGCCACCACGCCCGGCCTGAAACAGCAAAGTTTTAAAAGAGTGGGAAAAGGCCGGGCGTGGTGGCTTATGCCTGTAATCCCTGCACTTTGGGAGGCTGAGGCAAGTGGATCACCTGAGGTCGGAAGTTTGAGACCAGCCTGGCCAACATGGTGATACCCCGTCTCTACAAAAAATACAAAAAATTAGCCGGGCATGATGGCAGGCGCATGTAATCCCAGCTACTCAGGAGGCTGAGGCAGGAGAATCGCTTGAAACCAGGAGGTAGAGGTTGCAGTGAGCCAAGATCATGCGATTTCACTCCAGCCTAGGCAGCAAGAGCAAAACTCTGTCTCAAAAAAAAAAAAAAAGTGGGGAAAAATAGTGGAACAGCATATTCAACTTCGCATTCAATATTTTGTATTGACAATGGCATATTTTATATTTTGTAGCTGTGGGACAACTACAAAGGCTGTAACATACATGTAATGGGATGCTGGTGGTTCCTGGGACCAGGTGGAGCTGGCCAGCCCTGTGCTGTCTGGTGGGCTCACTGCCTGTTCCACACACACCTGTGCCCCCATGATGATGCCATTATCATCAGATGGGGTCTTCAGGTGGGGAGATGCACAAGCCACTGGCATCTCGCTTAGACTCTGCCCAATTCGAGATAATTTAATCAAACTCTAGTTGTGTTTTCCGGGGTCTAGAGAAAAGGAGGAAGGCATTTCATATGACTGTTTTGGGCCCCTTCCTATTTTGCTTAACTCTGCACAGGAAACTGAGATAAGTGCTCTTTCTAAATTTACTGACATAACACATATCACATCTCCTAATTTGGGATTATTCTTCTCTATGTATTACTGAGACATCTCAGACGTTCCCTCTGACCAGTTCTGTTTCCTAACAGGACTCACAATTCTCTCTCTGCCCAGAGAGTCACTGATTTCAAACCAAAGTCAGCATCTTTCTTTGAGCTTAACATGATTATGCTGGTCTTCAGCGTTTAGCAGACCAAAACCTTATTGTGTTATCAAGAGAAATACTACAGCCAGCAATTGCCTTAGATCTTTAGACCATTAATAATAATTTCCACTGATAGAAAAAAGTTTAATGTTTCCCCCAAATTTCTTGTTTTTCACTAAAGTAAGAACATAACTCCTTTGTTTAAACTCCTGACAAATTTTTAAGGGCAAAATGGACTATTACAGATGGGGAATCCCAAATCCAAACATCCAAAATGCAAAATGCTCCAATATCCAAAACTTTTTGGCCACTGGCATGATGTTCAAAGGAAGTGCTCACTGGAGCATTTTGAAATTTTGGATTTTCAGATTTGGGATGATAAACCGATACTTGTAATACAAATATTCCAAAATAAAAAATAATCAGAAATCCAAAACACTTTTGCTCTTATGCAGAAGAGATACCCAAACTCTATTAACTATAGACACCAAGGTGTACAGAAGATCTCTAGAACCTCCATATCTTACATAACTGAAACTGCACACCCAAGGAACAACTTCCACCCAGCCCTTGGAAATCACCATTCTGCTCTTTTATTTTTTTCTCTCTCTTTTTTTTTTTTTTTTTTTGAGATAGAGTTTTACTCTTGTCACCCAGGCTGGAGCACGATGGTGTGATCTAGGCTCACTGCAACCTCCCCCTCCCAGGTTCAAGCAATTCTCCCTAGCCTCTTAAGTAGCTGGGATTACAGGCGTGCCACCACACCCAGCCAATTTTTGCATTTTTAGTAGAGTCGGGGTTTCACCATGTTGGCCAGGCTGGTCTCGAACTCCTGACCTCAGGTGATCTGCCCGTCTCAGCCTCCCAAAGTGCTGGGATTACAGGCATGAGCCACCGCGCCCGGCCTTCTACTATAACTTTTATTTACTCACTGTATCATGTCAGTCACCATGACACACCTGGAAAGAACAACCTCACCTTGTAATTCTGAGACCTCAGCACCTGCGTGTTCCAGGTGAAGACCCCAAGGTCAGCCAGGCAGTCAGCCATCAGGGAAGGAACAGGAGAGGTGCCAGGGGATGTGACTCCTGGTCCTTGTCTGTCCACCACCCAATGCTGCTGCTCAGTTCACAATTGAGAAAGTCTCTGCTTCTTTCACAGGCAGGCAGCCTCACAGGCTCTGAGCCTTCAGATGGTCATGCATCTGTCTGTGACACACACGTCTGTCTTGGTCTTTTTTGTTGTTGTTTCTTTGTTTTGTTTGTTTTGAGAGATGGAGTCTCACTCTGTCACCCAGGCTGGAGTACAGTGATGCAATCGCATCTCACTGCAAGCTCTGCCTCCTGGGTTCACGTCATTCTCCTGCCTCAGCCTCCCAAGTAGCTGGGACTACAGGCACCCGCCAACACGCCTGGCTAATTTTTTGTATTTTTAGGAAAGACGGGATTTCAGCATGTTGGCCAGGATGGTCTCGATCTCCTGACCTCGTGATCCACCCACCTCAGCCTCCCAAAGTCCTGGGATTACAGACGTGAGCCACTGACCCAGCCCTGTCTTGGTCTTTTAAGGAGTGGGGTTGGCCAAAGAATAGGAGATGTTGATTCTGATTAAAATATGCCTGTGGAGGAATCACAGGTGCCACACAGGGCAATCTTCTCTGTTATCTGCACAGCGGAGCTGCCCAAGCCCTCCATCACCAGCAACAACTCCAACCCCGTGGAGGACAAGGATGCTGTAGCTTTCACCTGTGGATCTGAGGCTCAGGACCCAACCTACCTGTGGTGGGTAAATGGTCAGAGCCTCCCAGTCAGTCCCAGGCTGCAGCTCTCCAATGGCAACAGGACCCTTACTCTACTCAGTGTCACAAGGAATGACACAGGACCCTATGAGTGTGAAACACAGAACCCAGTGAGTGCCAGCTGCAGTGACCCAGTCACCCTGGACGTCCTCTGTGAGCATCTTCTGTTCCTCTGTGGCCCAGGCCACCAGCCCAAATCCACACAGCCAGAGGCCAGGCCTCTCGGTCCCTCTCAGCTTCAAGGACTCAGACACTCACCCAGGTTGGCCATGACTTCCTGTCCCGAGCAAACCTGGGCAGACCCAGCCTTGACCAAGAATAGGAGGGGAGGGGCTGCTCCTGTCCTGGGAGGCTCAGGGTCCACAGCCTGTGATGGGAGAAACGGGTGAATGTCTCAGACCCAGACTCAGTGGATAGAGTGGGTTTCATTAGGACTTCAAGGTTATGACTTGGCTCAGAGGGACACTGTGGCTCTTCCACAGACCAGCAGCTTCCCCTTCCTCTCTGATGATATCATCTATGGCTTTATTCTCTTTGCTCCAGATGGACCAGGCATTCCCACCATTTCCCCCCCAGACTCCTATTACCACCCAGGGGCAAATCTCAACCTCTCCTGCCACGTGGCCTCTAACCCACCCACACAGTATTCCTGGTTTGTCAGTGGAATGCTCCAGCAACACACACAAAAGCTCCTTATCGCCAACATCACAGTGGATAATAGTGGATCCTATGCTTGCCTCGCCCATAACTCAGCCACTGGCCTCAGTACAATCACAGTCAAGACAATCACAGTCTCTGGTAAGTGGATCCCTGGAGCATAGGCCCTAGGCCCTTGGTAGAGGCAGTCAGTTTTCTGAAAGAGCCTGGAAGCTTATTTCCCAGCCCATGTCTTAGACACAAGCAAATTCCAAACTCTACCCTGAGCCCTCTCACTCCATCTCTGCAGGACCCCTCCTCCCCTTGTTGTTCTGATTTCTCACAGCTGACCTTGGGGCCAGCCTGGAATGTTGTACAAATTTTGTTGTATCACTTACAAGTTTTGTGACCTTCCTTGACTTACTGAGGTGCTATAAGTCTCAGATGCTAACTCTGCAGCTGGGGGTGATGCTCCTTTCCCTCAAGGTGATGGGAGGATGAGATGAGCTGTAGGTACGTTGGTACCCACTGTGCCTGGTACATGGAATTCCCCCAAAAACAGTCAATGAACATCATCCCCACTCATCAGCATTGAGTTGATGGCGAGGGCCTGCCCTTTGTGAGTGTCATGGGAGGCAAAAGGAAAAACAGAGGGAAGAGGCATGATGCGAGAAGAAGGAGGGACTAAAAGGCACAGGAGCAGGGTGAGGTGCAAGCACATCTGGGACAATGTATGAGTTGGTGCTGCCCAGTGTGTGAAGCCTGCTGAAAATTGTGCCACTGTGGAAAGCAAGGGAATCCGTGATGAGGACAACACAACAGACCGCACTCAGGCCCCGTGGCATCTCCTTCTTCCCTGACCACACACCTTCCCTGCAAGACCCCTGTGGTTTCCTCTGGGATAGACTTTGCCTTCTTCTTTCTGCAGGAGAAAATGCCCCAGGCCTTCCTGTGGGGGCCATCGCCGGCATGGTGACCGGGGTCCTGGTCGGAGTGGCGCTGGTGGCCGCCCTGATGTATTTCCTGCTCCTTGCCAAAACTAGAAGGTACCACAGCTTCTTCCCATCCTCCTCCCACCCCCTAGGCTGACTCTAGGCCAGGAGAAAGGAGACCTTGTCCTGTATTCACGACCAGGCTCTCCATGGCCTCCCAAGTCCCCAGGGATCCTTCCCTGTTATTCCACAGCTCCCCCCTCGTCAGCTCCTGACCCTAGGTTGCTGCCTCAACAGCTTCCTCCTCTGTGAATTCGGCCTAGTTAAGGCCCCACCCCTGAGTGTGGCCCTAGTTCCCTCACACAGCAAAGCCACAGCTGCCTGGAGGAAGGAAGAGAAGGAGGGAGGGAGGAAGGGGGGCTCTGTAATTGGTACCTCCCGCTGTTCATTGAATCCACCCACACAGTGAGGGGGATTTCCTGGTTCCAGATCCTGGGCATCGTCACACAGTGGGGAGTGGACCAGCCTGGACAGGCTGAGTGGGGTCAGTGCCCCCCACGGCTGATGTGGTAACCATAGGCCCTGAGGTGTGAGATGGGAGAACCTGGGCCTCACACCAGCATGTCCTGGAGCGTCCTTTGTGTCTCTTGCCAAGCGCTTGAGAGAGAGGACAAGGACACTGTCCCATTTCAGCATCACCACTCAGGACACTGAGTTCCAGGAGAATCCAAGACACTTGCAGTCCCCTCCGTGTCCTGCACAAGTGGCCCTGTTTTCCCTCTGGGGCCTTGACCCTTCCTCTCAGGCAAACCCTCATGATCTGGTTCCTTCCTTGGGTCCTCAGTCCCTTTCCTGGGTCCCTGGGTCAATGTTCTCCTGGCCCAGCATCTGCCTGAGGGTCCTTCCCCTCTGCTCAGGACAGACGTGGCTTCCTAAAGCCTCTCCTCAGCTACCCTCTGCTGGGCTCCCCCTAATACAAACCTGAGGGAGACAGGAGATCTCCATGCCCGTCCTTGAAAATGGGGTTCCCTTCTTGTCCCCTGTTCTAACTCCAAAACTGTGGCTTTTAACCCGGCACCTTCCCAAAGGACCCTGATCTTTCCTAGAACCAGCATCCAGCGTGACCTCAAGGAGCAGCAGCCCCAAGTCCTTGCCCCTGGTGAGTGTCCTCTCAGCCCAGGTGTGGCTGGGAACCTCTAGGCCAACCCCACAGTGTCCGCTCCTTCCAGTCACTCCCAGGGAGGCTCTGATCCTTTCCCGGGGGCTGCAAAGAGGAGCTCATAAAACATCAAACAGGGGGCCCCAACTGGCCGGGTCAGCCCTGACCTGTGGGCTCTGGGTCAGGGGTCACCTCCCCAACCTCAGCTGCTCAGGTATTTTAGAGCTGAGGACACCCCACGCCTTCCTGGAGAAGGGGAAAGGCTCTCCTCCCATCCTGCTACTCACTCCTGTCTCTGTTTCCAGGCCGTGGTCCCTCCCACAGCTCTGCCTTCTTGGTAAGCCTGTCCCCTCCCAGCCCCTTTCTACTGGGGTCCCAGCTGTGCAGGCTCTGGGCAGAGAGACCATCAGCCCGCGAGCACAGCACAGACCCACCTTCCCCCAGAACACACAGGACAAGGCTAGTCCTGCCCAGGAGCTCGGCCTCCCTACAGGGCCGGGACCACCTACACCCTGTGCTGACCCCTCCCCGGGACCCTCCATCGCCTAAGCAGACCCCTGGAGTCCGGCAGGTGCAGAGTGGACACTGGGACCATCAGTCAGGGGCCCACATTAACAAGGGTGTGGGGTGGGCCCAGCCAGGAAAAGGGTCAGGGTGCTGTGTCCACACTGGGAGGCTGAGCTCAGGGCCAGAGCTGGTCACTCCTGAGGGGAAACGACCAGAAGTAGACACAGGGAAGTAAATCCTGGCCAATCAGAGACAGGAAACTTGCAGGCTTGGCCTCCATGACCCTCCATCCCTGTCTACAGATGTCCCCTCTCTCCACTGCCCAGGCCTCCCGACCCAGCCCCAGGACAGCCGCTCCTATCTATGAGGTGAGTGTGGGCCACGGATGTTCTGGTCCCACAGGCCCCAGGGGACCCAGGATCTGTCCCGACTAGCACTGGCTGAGCCCTGAGATGCAGGAAACTGCTGTGGAAATAAGAACAGTGGGTGGTGAGCAGAAGAGGGAGGGGCCTGAGAGCAGGAACCCCCTGAGCACAGCCAGGATCAGCCCCGAGCAGTCCTGGCTGGGCCCAGAGCCTGGGAGACACCAGACCCTGCTCTGAGAAGGCTACAGGGGGTTAGGCCTCTTCTCTGTTTTTGCAGGAAATGCTAAAACATGACACAAACGTTTACTGCCGGATGGACCGCAAAGGAGATGTGGCTTCTTAGGTTCCTCTGCGAGCTGCTCCTGGGGGTTGATGGAGCATCCCGAACCCCCAGCCCTGGGGATGGGGAAGGACATGGAGCCTGAGCCAGAGAACCAGCTCTGAGTCCTGAAAAGACACTGGGGCCTGGGGACAGGGAGGAATGGGGGTCCCTGCTAAATATCCGAGGACCCCGACAGGCTGCCCTGGGCTCTGGGTGGGCCAGGACAAAGGCCTCCATCACCACAGGAAGCGGGGGCTTGCAGAGAAAGTGAATGGGCCTGTGGCCCACCCGGGGTCACCTGGAAAGGATCTCAATAAACAAGACCCTTCCTCTCATTGGCTCTTTTTCTGCTCATGGGAACTTAGCAAAAATTCACCTGAAACTCCATATCTATTCTCTCCTGGTCACACAGGGAAAATGTCACTCCAACTTATTTCAACCCCAGTCTCTCTTCTCTGGGAGGCAGAAATAGGGGGTTGGGATTCAGAAGGGGGGGGACCCTGCACAGGAAAGGGCGGGAATCACAGGAGCGCTGCCCAGCCAGCCAAGGTCTCGGCTGTCCTCACACTGCCCCAGGGACCTACGGTGCCTAGCCCTGGCCACTGGGTTTACTCTCTGTCCAAAAGGCCAGTGCTCAGGACATCTTTGCCCATATCAGGAGATACACAGAGGGGTTGTCAGAGTAATCAAGGTGAGGACAGACCCAGAATTTAGTCCTGGAGTTAAGATCCTCCCAGACAGTGCCTGGGACTCTAGCCCATCATTTCCCATCGGTTCCCACTTTACCGCCTGGTGTGGATCTCACTGAACAATCCTCCTCTCCACACAGGAGCTTCCAGGTCAGAGACACGGGGCTGTCTCACCGAAAGCTCACGCAGTCTCTCGTGGCAGTGGGACCACCTGTCTCCTCTTCTCCTTGGCCTGCAGGGCCCTCCACTCAGGCCTCATCTGCAGCTCCACCACATACCTGCACTAAAGCACAGAGCCATGGTTCCTAAGGATGTTCTACCACTGTCCAGGGTTGTTTGCCATGAGATGGGAAAAGGAAAAACAACCTGCAAATTTACATCAGGATTTAGCTCTAAATGACTCCTTAGCCCTCCTGCACACATCGTCAGATGAGACAAGGTGACACCTCTTGTATCAGTTTCCTGTTGATGCTGTGACAAATTCCCACAGGCCAGGCATGTTGGTGTGTGCCTTGGACCCAACTACTCAGGAGGCTGAGGTGGGAGGACCACTTGAGCCCAGGAGGTTGAGGCTGCAGTGAGCTCTGATCACACCACTGCACGCTGGCCTGAGCAACAGAGATGACAACTCCATTGCTAAACTTAGTGGCATAAAACAACAACAATGTGTCCACTTGGCTGTGTTCTTCCTGGCAGCTCCAGGGAAACATCTGTTCTCTCACCTTTTCCAATTACTAGAGGCCGCCTGCATCCTTAACTTTGGCACCTTCCTCCGTCTTCAAAGCGAGCAGTACAGCATCTTGAAACCTCTCTGTGCTCTGCCTCCATCTTCACTGACTTCCCGGCCTCCCTCTCTCGTAAGGAAGGGACCTATGGTTATTTTAGACCCACCTGGATAAACCGCAATAATCTCCCCATGTCATTAACCTTCATTTATCTGCCAAGTGTCTTTTACCATGTGCCATATTCACAGATCTTGGGATGAGGATGTGTGCATCTTTGAGAGGTGCTTGTTCTATCCATCACTCCTCTCAAGGCCATTTTATCATGATTGCTCACTACAAACTACACATGGGCACCTGGATAGGGTTATCCTGACTGCGGCGTCAGTTTTTGTAGTGACATCCCCAGCACCATCCAGGTCCTGAGAGAGGGAGATGGAGGGCTCTCCATGCCCCTAGTACCTCTCCACCTTCTCCTCAGTGACAAACTCAGTTGTTAAGAATGAAAGATGTGGCCAGGTGTGGTGTCTCACACCTGTAATCCCAGCACTTTGGGAGGCCGACGGGAGTGGATCACCTGAGGTCAGGAGTTTGAGACCAGCCTGACCAACATGCCGAAACCCTGTCTCTACTAAAAATACAAAAATTAGCCAGGCGTGGTGGCACATGCCTATAATCCCAGCTACTCAGGAGGCTGAGGCAGGAGAATCACTTGAATCCGGGAGGTGGAGGTTGCAGTAAGCCAAAATCATGCCACTGCACTTCAACCTGGTTGACAGAGTGAGACTCTATCTCAAAAAAAAAAAAAAAAAAAAAAAAA
>NC_045454.1:15994421-16017404 GCF_002776525.5 Piliocolobus tephrosceles | reverse complement strand
AAAAAAAAAAAAAAAAAAAAAAAAAGGAAAGAAAGAAAGGAAAAGAAAAAAGAAAAGAAAAGAAAAACAAACAATAAAAGAGATGTGACTGGAAGATCACAACTAACCAGCCCTTCAATAGTTCATGGACATCAGCACCATGGATAGTGACCCTGGAAGGGTCGTCTGCAAACACCGCGGCAGGGAGCACACAGATGGGAAGAAACTGCCCAGAAAAGCCGCCCAGTCTGTTCTGCCTGAGAAAGATGCAATGAGGGAGAACCTGATTCTTTTATAATGTGTTTTTTTTTTTTTTTTTTTTGAGCCCTGTGCACATGACTAAATGTTAGGGTTGTTGGCAAGGGTTGTTGACACCCCTGGCAGGGCTGATTTCTGTAGCCAAAATACAACCTTGGAGAGGCTGAGTCTGCTCCGGCTTCACAGTGAATATCCCTACCTCTGAGACTCAAGCCATCGTCTCTGCCTACAAGACAATGGGAACTTGTCATGATTAACTTCCGACCCCAGTGCCTGACCTTGGAACCACTACCATCACCCAGCCTGGAGCACTCCCTGAGCACACCATACTGTTCCCTGAGCTCCAGCTAAGCCCCTGGAAAGCTGAGCTACGCTGAGCCCCTAAACAACCCTCTCAGTGACTCCAGGCCAAGTCTCATGCCCCATGTCAGAGGCCTTTGCCATCTGCTAGTCGTTCACACACAATCCTCCTGAGGGACAAGTGGGGGCCTGAACATCTGTCTCCCAGGGTAGGGCCCAAATTCCCCAGGAGACAAAAACAGACCAGAGTCCTTCCAGTCACCCTCACCCTCCTCATTCCCACCACTTCCCACCCACAGAGGCAAGTCTTGTCCTACAGACCCACCCCTGCACTTCCCAAGAGCTCAGGCCCAGTCAGTCAGTGTCCCTGCAGGGCACATACACATCACTCAGAGTGCTCAGTGGAAGGGTCACCCAGGTCCCCACCAAGAGTCTCCCCTGCTTTAGATGGATCAGAATCCTTGTCACATCCCACATCTGGGCAGTCGCCAAGGTCTTCTCTGCCCTGTCCTCGCACCTACTGTCTGTCCTGGTCATCCTCATCATCTTTTCTGAGCACAGCCACAGTTCCTAACAGGCTAACAGGCGGGGTTAAGGCTCCTGACAGATAGAGTTAAGACATAGGACCATGATTCTGGGAGCTTCTCAGGTCTTGCCTGTTATGTGAAATTAGCATACAATTTGTATGTTTACCTCATAATTTTAATGTGCACACCCTTTGATCATGAATTAGTCACATTAAGAAGAGCCTCCCCTGAACCGTGAGTTCTAAGGAGGCTTGTCCTGGTATCTGCTAAGTCCAGTGACAAGCACCCAGTCTGGCACAAGGATGCTTCATAAATACATGTTGAATGAATGAGATCCTCTTATACCCTGCCCACTTCCCTCACTTATGTGACCAGACTGAAACTCCTAATGTATAGGAGAGAAAGGCAGAAACCCTGGAGACCAGTGAGAAAGCTCTTTTTTGAAACAGGAGCGAGTTCCAGGCCTCTAAAGACTCTTCTGGACTTTACGTGGTGCAGAGAAAAAGACAAAACCAATATATTCCCTTCAAACACCTAAAGGGGGAGGGGCCATAGCCTAACTGAGAAAGAAAAAGACCAAGGTAGGGTACAGTTCCCCTAACCCACTTTGTTTCCAGATATCAAAAAAATACAGTTTGTGGTCTTGGACACTGATGTGGAAAAATGTACAAACCAAAAATTGTGTTACTGCTAATTTCCTTGCTATGGGCAGTCACGAAATATCAATGTAAAGCCATACATGCAAAGATACACATTCAAAGAGCACTTCAGTGAACATTCACAGGATCAGTGTCAGAGGTCCGCAAACTACATTTGTTTTAACTTTGAATTTTGAAATAATTGTAGATTCACAGAAACTTGAAAAAATAAAATATACCTGGAGGCCCATCACCCTTCACCCAGCCTCCACCAATATTCACATCTAGCACAACTATAATTCAATGTCAAAACCAGGAAAGTGACATTGGTAAAACCCACAGAGCTTTTTTCAGATTTCACCAGTTATACATGCATATGTGTGCATGCATACATGTGTGCATTTGTGTGTGGGTGTGCAAGTGTGTGTCTCTATGCTATGCCACTACCACAATCACAGCATACAGCAACTATATGTTGCTACCCCTACATAACCACAATACCCTCCCTCTCCCATACCTACTTCTGGCAAGCATTAATCTAGTCTACATCTCTATAGTTATGTCATTTCAAGAATGTTACATAAACAGAATCGTACAGTACGTATGCTTTTTTTACATACAAAGTATGTATGCTTTTTTTTACATACAATGGAATCGTACAGTATGTATGCTGGAGAACAGAGCGAGACTCCATCTCAAAAAATAAATAAAAAAAATAAACTAGAGTTTGTGTGTATATGTTTGTGTACAAACTCTCTTTGTATACAATTTGAAATTTTCTATATGAAAAGTTTTTTAAAAGAGAGAAAAAAAAATATCTAGCCCAGAAGAGAGAAAAAAAAATAGCCCCAAAGTTTTTGGTCTTAGTTTTGGTTTTGTGTTTTTGAGACAGGGTCTCACTCTGTTGTCCAGGTTGGAGTGCAGTGGCACAATCACGTCTCACTATAGCCTTGACTTCGTGCAGCCCAGAAGTTTTACCAGTGGTTTCTACAGAACTTTCATGATGGATCATCTCAATCTTATACAAACTCTTCCATAGGGAAGAAAAAGGACTATTTCCCCAACTCATTCTATTAGGTTAGTATAAACTTGACATTGAAACCAGAACCAAAACAAGGTAGGAAAGAGGAAATTATCAGGCCAATCACATTCATGAACAGAGATACATAAAAACCTAAACAAGGCATTAGGAAATCAAATCAAGAGTATATTAAAAAATGAAACATTGGCCGGGCGCGGTGGCTCAAGCCTGTAATCCCAGCACTTTGGGAGGCCGAGACGGGCGGATCACGAGGTCAGGAGATTGAGACCATCCTGGCTAACACGGTGAAACTCTGTCTCTACTAAAAAATACAAAAAACTAGCTGGGCGAGGTGGCGGGCGCCTGTAGTCCCAGCTACTCAGGAGGCTAAGGCAGGAGAATGGCCTAAACCCGGGAGGCGGAGCTTGCAGTGAACTGAGATCGGGCCACTGCACTCCAGCCTGGGCGACAGAGCGAGACTCCATCTCAAAAAAAAAAAAAAGAAACACTTTGACTGGGTTTTGTTTGTTCCAGGAAAAGCAAGGGTGATTTAACATTATAAATCTGTAAGTGGGCGTTTCTGCCCATGGACGCCGCCAAAGAAGCATTGTTAAAGTCTCTCTTCTCCCTGCCATATCTAAGTCAGAGTGTCCTAAAGAGCCCGAACAGCTGAGGAAGCTCTTCGTTGGAGGGCTGAGCTTTGAAACAACTGATAAGCGCCTGAGAAGCCATTTTGAGCAATGGAGAATGCTCACGGACTGTGTGGTAATGAGAGATCCAAACAGCAAGCGTTCCAGGAGCTTCGGGTTTGTCATGTATGCCACTGTGAAGGAGGCGGATGCACCATGAATGCAAGGCCACACAAGGTGGATGGAAGAGTTGTACCAAAGAGAGCTGTCTCAAGAGAAGATTCTCAAAGACCAGGTGCCCATTTAACTGTAAAAAATATATTTGTTGGTGGCATTAAAGAAGACACTGAAGGCCGGGTGCGGTGGCTCACGCCTGTAATCCCAGCACTTTGGGAGGCCGAGGTGGGCGAATCACCCGAGGTCAGGAGTTCGAGACCAGCCTGACCAACATGAGAAACACCATCTCTTGAAACACCATCTCTGAAAATGCACAATTAGCTGGGTGTGGTGGCGCATACCTCTAATCCCAGCTACTTGGGAGGCTGAGGCAGGAGAATCGCTTGATCCTGGGAGGCAGAGGTTGCGGTGAGCCAAGATTGCACCATTGCACTCCAGCCTGGATGACGGAGTGAGACTCCATCTAAAAAAAAAAAAAAAAGAAAAGGAGGAAGACACTAAAGAACATCACCTAAGAGATTATTTTGAACAGTATGGAAAAATTGAAGTGATTGAAACCATGACTGACCAAGGCAGTGGCAAGAAAAGGGGCTTTGCCTTTGTAACCTTTGATGACTATGACTCCGTGGATAAGATTATCATTCAGAAATACCATACTATGAATGGTCACAACTGTGAAATTAGAAAAGCCCCATCAAAGCAAGAGATGCCTAGTGCTTCATCCAGCCAAAGATATTGAAGCAGTTCTGGAAACTTTGGTGGTGGTCATGGAGGTGGTTTTGGTGGGAATGACAACTTTGGTCACGGAGGAAACTTCAGTGGTCATGGTAGCTTTGGTGGCAGCTGTGTTGGTGGTGGACGTGGTGGCAGTTGGGATGGCTATAATGGATTTTGTAATGATGGAAGCAACTTTGGAGGTAGTGGAAGCTACAATGGTTTTGGCAATTACAACAATCAGTCTTCAAATTTTGGATCCATGAAGAGAGGAAACTTTGGAGGCAGAAGCTCTGGCCCCTATAGTGGTGGAGGCCAATATTTGCCAAACCACGAAACCAAGATGGCTAAGGCAGTTCCAGTAGCAGCAGTAGCTATGGCAGTGCCAGAAATTTTTAATTAGGAAACAAAGCTTAGCAGGAGAGGAGAGCCAGAGAAGTGACAGGGAAGCTACGGGTTACAACAGATTTGTGAACTCAGCCAAGCACAGGTGGCAGGACCTAGCTGCTACAAAGAAGACATGTTTTAGACAAATACTCATGTGTATGGGCAAAAAACTTGAGGACTGTATTTGCAACTAATTGCATAATGGGTTATTTTAGTCTCTCTTCTGTGGAAAGTGTAAAGCATTCCAACAAAGGGTTTTAATGTCAATTTTTTTTTTTTTTTGCATCCATGCTGTTGATTGCTAAATGTAATAGTCTGTGATGCTGAATAAATGTCTTTTAAAAAAAAAAAAAAAAAAAGAAATCTATAAGTGGAAGAAGGCATGAGGGAGCTTCTAGGGTGCTAGGGAGGTTTTGTTTCCTGATCTAGCTACTATTTACATGGGTGTGTTCAATTTTTGAAAAGGCATCCAACAATACATTTGTAATTTATGCACTTTTCTATATAAAATGTATCCATTTTTAAGTATTTAAAGTACATATTACTTGCCATATTAAGAGAATAAAGGGAAAACTCGTGACTATCTCAATACACGCAGAAAAATCATGTAATATTTCCTGAGCTGGGTGTGGGGGCTAATGACTATAATTCCAGCATTTGGGGAGTCTGAGGCAGGAGGACTGCTTGAGGCCAAAAGTTTGAGACCAGCCTGGGCAACATAGCAAGACCCTGTCTCTACAAAAAAAAAAAATCCAAAAAACAACTAATAACTTTTGCCATCCATTTCTTAAAAATATTATACTAGGATAGAAGAGAACTTCCTTATTCTGCTAAAGCACACCTACACCCCAACCCCCAAAAAAGAAATAAAAAAAAACCCAAAAAAATCATTGTTAATAGGAAAATGGCAGCATTCCACTGAAAATCAAGGATAATCCAAGAGGGCCAAGCACAGTGGTTCATGCCTATAATCCCAACACTTTGGGAGGCTGAGGTAAGCGGATCACTTAAGGTCAGAAGTTCAAGACATGCCTGGCCAACATGGCGAAACCTCATTGCTACTAAAAATGCAAAAATTAAGGCCGGGTGTGATGTCTCATGCATGTAATCCCAGCACTTTGGGAGGCCAAGGTGGGCGGATCACTTGAGGTCAGGAGTTCGAGACCAGCCCAGCCAACATGGTGAAACCCCGTCTCTACTAAAAATACAAAAATCAGCCGGGCATGGTGGCACACACCTGTAATCCTAGCTACTCGGGAGACTGAGACACAAGAATTGTTGGAACCCAGGAGGCAGAGGCTGCAGTGAGCCAAGATTGTGCTACTGTGCTCCAGCCTGGGCGACAGAGTGAGACTCCATCTTAAATAAATAAATAAATAAATAAATAAATAAATAAATAAATAGAAATTAGCCAGGTATGGTGGCAGGTGCCTGTAGTCCCAGGTACTTAGGAGGCTGAGGCATAGGAATTGTTTGAACTCAGAAGGCAGAGGCTGCAGTGAGCTGAGATCACACCATTGCACTCCAGCCTGGGCAACAGACAGACTCTGTCTCAAAAAAAATAAACAAATAAATAAGTAAAATAAAATAAAATAATTCAAGGGGTGGGCCAGGCACATGTAATCTCAGTACTTTGGGAGGCCAAGGCAGGAGAATCACTTGAGAACAAGCGTTCAAGACCAGCCTGGGTAACATAGCAAGATATCAGCTCTACAAAATATATTTTTTGAAAAAAGAATAATCCAAGGATGCCCAGCATTGTCAGTATTGTACTGGGATGGCCCAGCCAACACAGATCAGCTGTCAGTACTTTTTTTTTTTAATTTTTAGAAACAGGTCCTTGCTCTGTCACCCATGCTGGAATGCACTGGCGTGATCATAGCTCCTCTCACCTCAGCCTCCCGAATAGCTGGGAGTACAGGTATACACCACCACATTGAGCTAATTTTCATTTTTTTACAGGTGTAAGCCACCACCCCTGGCCAGCTGTTGTTATTAACCGGTTATTATTATCTGCCCAGAAAACCCCAATAAAGCCTACAAACAAATTATTAGAAGTTATAAAAGAATCTAGAAAGATGCCTGACTTTAAGATCAATATACCGTACAAAAATCGTGACCAGGCATGGTGGCTTACGCCTGTAATCCTAGCATTCTAGGAAGCCAAAGTGTGTGGATTACCTGAGCTCAGGAGTTGGAAACCAGCCTAGTCAACATGGGAAAACCCCATCTCTACTAAAATACAAAAAATTAGCCAGGCATGATGGCTTGTGCCTGTAGTCCAGCTGCTAGGAAGGCTGAGGCATGAGAATTGCTTGAACCTGGGAAGCAGAGGTTGCAGTGAGCCAAGATCATGCCACTGCACTCCAGCCTAGGTGACAGAGTGAGACTCTGTCTCAAAAAAAAAAAAATTACATGTCTATAAGTTAGAAACAAATAGAAAATACAACTTTTAAGAGACACCATTTATAATAACAATAAATACTATAGATTATTTTAGACTAAATATAACAAAAGTTGTGCCAAATCCTAATACAGAAAACTTTTTACCTTTATTGAAAAATATTAAAGACCTTAAAAATTTGAGAGACAGGCCAGGCGCAGTGGCTCATGCCTGTAATCCCAGCACTTTGGGAGGCCTAGGTAGGCGGATCACCTGAGGTCGGCAGTTCGAGAACAGCCTGACCAACATGCCGAAACCCTGGCTCTACTAAAAATACAAAATTCACCAGGGGTGGTGGCACATGCCTGTAATCCCAGCTACTCGGGAGGCTGAGGCAGGAGAATCGCTTGAACCCAGGAGGCGGAGGTTGCAGTGAGCCAAGACCTTGCCATTACACTCCAGCCTGGGCAACAAGAGGGAAACTCTGCCTCCAAAAAAAAAAAAAAAAAAAAAAAAATACCACAAGGAATGAAGACAAATAATCTAACAAAGAGTTAGTATACAATATATAAAATGTAAAAGAAAGCCTACATATCAAGAAGAAAAAGATAAACAACCCTATAGCATAATAAGAGCCCCCACCAAAATGGCATTTTACAAAAGCAGCACAGTCAATGCATACATGAAAAGATGCTCAACCTACTTAGTAACCAGAGAAATACAAATTCAGACCATACTGAGATATCATTTCATACCCAACAGAGTGGCAAAAATGTTTAAGTGTGAAAAGTTGAAGGGCATGTATATCAACAAAAATTCTTTACTCTTTCACCAGTAATGTATAACTTTTACAACCATTTTGGAAAACAATTTGGCATTTACTCCCAAAGCTGAACAAACTCTACAGCAAGCTATTGTACTCCTAGGTGTATACCTATGAGAATCTCTTACGCATATGTACAAGACATGTACAAGAGGACATGCATAAGAATATTCATAGCAGCAATAGCCAGGGTATCCAAAACCTGGGGAAAAAATCCACACACAATTGACAAAGAATAGAACAGTTGTGATACAATAGCACGGTAGGATGTAATACAACAGTGAAAATGGAAGAACAGAGTACCACACAAGAACATGGGTGAATGTTAGAAACTTAATGACGGTTGTTTAAAAGCAAGTTCCAAGCCTGGGCAACATAGCAAGACCTTGTCTCTACTAAAAATTTAAAAGATTAGTGAAGTGTGGTGGCACATGCATGTAGTCCCAGCTACTCGGGAGGCTGAAGTGAGAGGATCACTTGAACCTGGGAAGTCAAGGCTGCAGTGAGCCATGATCCTGCCACTAAGTTCCAGCCTCGGTGATACAGCAAGACCCTGTCTCAAAAAATAACAATAATAAAAATAAAAAGCAAGTTCCAGAACACTATATATGATACCATTTTTACAGAACTCAAAGCCAGGCAAATCTAAACAATATTTATTGTTTAAGTGTATAATACATACATGATCAATGTATATAAAAATCCAATCCAAGTCAAACTAAATAAAATATTGCCTCCTTGTGGGAGGAGGCAAAGGAGTGGATGGGGAAAAGAACACAGGTAAAAAGCAAGTTACTCCTAATGCTCCATTTCTTGGGCTAGGTGATGAGTCCTTGGGGTTTGTTAAATCACACTCTCTATCCAATATTTTTGTTACATATAACCCTTTGTATGTAGTAAATATGTCCTGTCCCTGGTATCAGGATTAAGCCATCCATTTGGGACACCTAGGACACCATTTCCTTTGACTTGTCAATTCCCTTTGAAGGTCACTATGTCTTCAACCACCTTGGCTAGTGGGTTGAAGACAATCTGTGAAAGTGTGCCTTGGCCCACCCAGGCCTCAGCTCAGCCTTCTAAAACTAATAGGCCCGTTGGTCAGATGTTAGGAAGAGGTGGGCGAAGTCTGCTGATAAAACTCATCTACTAAAACCTCCCTCTGTGACCTAAAGCCTCTTGTCATAGGCTCGCTGGTCTCCGCCCAGACCTGTCCCACTTGCTGTGACTATTCTGGCTTCCTAACCACCCCTTCCAGAACCTAGATTGGTCATGGGGATCATGGAGGTCCATGGTAACCAAAACCTCATGCCAGTTCCACTTCTGAGGCCAGGTGCAGGCACCTGTTCTTCAGACCCCACTTGCTCAAGCTACAACAAAGGTGGGCTTCGTGGCCTTGAGGAGTTAAGCCTGTGTCCTCCCCTGTAAAATGCAAATACAGAAGTGACGACATCTATTTAATAAGGTTGTAGTAAGGATGAATGAGGTAATGCACAGAAAATGCCTAACCCACAGTAAAGGTACCCTAAGTCGCCGCCTTTAAACCTCACAAGATAGTAGGAAAAATAAACTGAGTTCCCACACATAAATGGCCTGACACAGAGACTCTCTATTCCCTACTTCCCACCTCTAAACACACAAACTCACACACACACACACTCACACACTCATTAAAAGGCATGAAGTTGCAGGGTGAGTGTATCTGCTGCCCCCTTACGGCCAGAGACAAGAATCACACTGTTCTCCTTTCCTAGGAGCCCAGAACCTGAACTCCGGGTGAAAAACAACCACACTAGCCCTGCTCTTTCCTCTCTCTTCCATATTTTCCAACTTACCAAAAAAAAAAAAAAAAAAAAAAAAAACTACTGAGCAGATAAAATAATCTCAGTTCTCCAATCTCTCAATGAAATTCCCTCAGCAGGGACAGAAATTTGCAGGGGAGGTAAGGGAGATGCTACTTTGAGCAGGTTTCACCTCCTCGAGCCAGTTTCTTCTTTGCAAAATAGAGATAAAAGCTGCCTCACTGAGGTCTTGTGAGGATTAAATGATATCCTGTATGTAAAACACTAGCACAGATACTAGCACAGTGTCTGGCATACAGAGTAGATACTCAGTAAGCAATCCCAGATAATAATCACCCTGGTGGCCAAACACAGTAGCTCCCATGTGAAATCCCAGCTACTGGGGAGGCTGAGGCAGGAGGATCACTTGAGGCCAAAGATTCAAGACCGGACCAGGCAACATAGTGAGACAGACCCCCATCTGAAAAAAAGGAAACAAAAAAAAAGAAGAACTGGCCTGAGGAGACTCTTCTCTAACTCATAAGACCCTTTCTTTTAAAGAGGAGGAAACTGAGGCCAATAAAAAGGGAGAGATTTGGCCAGGGTCTCAGAAATCAGACCCTGATCAGTAGCTGAACCCAGGCTGCAGCTCAAGCCTCCAGAGGAAGGGGAAGGAGAAAAGGAATATTTCAGCTCCCCTAGTTGCTGGGCAGGACACTGTCACTTTGCCAGGCTCCTCTTCCTGGGTCCCCACCTCCCTGGACATGCTTGGCCTTCCTCACACCTTCCTCACCTCTGCACTCTCATGGACCACAGGACAACGCAGAAAGGGAACTCTGCTATTTTATTTGTTATGTGAAAGAGTCTGGGTGCTTGTCGGGTGCAGCTAGATGGTCAGTCCCTGAAGGCAAACAGGAGGCCTAAGAGGACACCCCAAGCAGGACCTTGCCTGGAGGATGCTGCATCAACAATCTGAGACTTCTCTAAGATGTTGAGGACCTCGGTCACTTTGATGCTCCCAATATGATGAAAATCCGCTAAAAGCCGGTTATGTTCACGAGCACAGCCCATGAGGAGGAAGGTAGTATTGAGAAACCCTGTAAGGAAGAGAGGGAGAAGTCAGGAACACTTTCAAGACTCAAGAGCCCTGCCTTCAGCCAGGCGCAGTGGCTCACCCCTGTAATCCCAGCACTTTGGGAGGCCAAGGCAGGTGGATCACTTGAGGACTTGAAGCCAGGAGGTCGAGACTAGCCTGGCCAACATGGCAAAACCCCATCTCCCTTATAAATATAAAAATTAGCCAGGCATGGTGGCACATGCCTAGAATCCCAGCTACTTATGAGGCTGGGGTATGAGAATCACTTGAACCTGGGAGGCAGAGGTTGCAGTGAGCCGAGATCGGACCACTGCACTCCAGTCTGGGTGACAGAGCAAGATTCCATCTCAGAAAGAAAGAGAGAGAGAAAGAAAGAGAGAGAGAGAGAAAGAAAGAAAGGAAGGAAGGAAGGAAGGAAGGAAGGAAGGAAGGAAGGAAGGAAGGAAGGAAGGAAGGAGGGAGGGAGGGAGGGAGGGAGGGAGGGAGGGAGGGACCCCTGCCTTCTTCCCAGAGGCCCCTCACAAACCAGAACACCTGCTCTCCCATCAGAGACTTAGGCACCAGGCGCCTTCCCCTTCTTCCTTGGAATTCATGCGCCCTGTCCCTTGCAACCCCAATCCCATCTCCGGATCCCACCAGCCTCTCTGAGATGTGAAGGTGCTGGACAGCACCTGGCAGAGTAGGCATTTGATGAACAAAATTCCTCTCCTCTCACCTGCCTGAAGTTTTAAGGTGGAACTGTAACACGTAGAGGCAGCCAAAGGGCAAGAATTAGTGGTGACAAAATTTGGGAGGCAATCCTCTGTGTGCTCGCCCACACAGGTCGGGCAGCTACGGGAAGCAGATATGATAGACTTAGGAGCGCTGGCCTTGAGTTTCACAAAAGGCTCCAAACTGGTGAGGTTGTTGCAGAGATAAGACCGGCAGACGCGACTGTAGGAGGCAATGGACACTCCGGGTGGGGAGACAAGGTAGGAGATTTGCGCGGGGTAAGATGAAAATGAGCTGCAGCCTTTAAAGCCCACAACTCCCCTTGCAGTCCCTGAGGAGCAGAGGATTGAGAGAGCTGGGCTCAGTGTCACTGGCCTCACCCAGAGTCCTCCCTCCCCCCAGCTCTTTCTGCACCCATCCTGCCTGTCACAATCTTTGCCTCCCTCCCCAACCCGTGTCCACTCAGTGCAGCTGCACAGGGTTCAGATGCTGGGGTCTCCATCTGGATCTCCTCATTCTTCCTGTGCAGGACCACCCCCACCCCCACTCCTCTCTCCCTTGTGCCCTCCTCCAGGGATCTGTCCACCTCCATTCTACCCACTTATCCAGCCCACACCACAACCAGTGGAGCTGTGCTCCTCTCCTGCCAGTGTCTGACATTATCCAGAACATACATAATGGCCAGGCACAGGGGCCTGTAATCCTGACACTTTGGGAGGCCAAGGTGTGCAGATCACTTGAGCTCAGGAGTTTGAGACCAGCCTGGGCAACATAGTAAGACTCCCCATCTCAAAAAAAAATGTGTTTATATATAGAGAGAGTAACTATGTGGAATTCCAGTCTAGAGTCCCTGGGTGCTGGGAGCGGAGCTGGGGGTCAGAAGAGCAAGCAAAAGGAAATGGATCAAACTTAACCTGCTTCACCTGTCTCAATGAACACTAGTGTCTCCTCGCAGCCCTCTTGCAGCTTACACACCATGTTCCTCATCAGAAGCCACTTCCAGTTATGGAAAGCAACAGCTCTGAATCTTGAAGCTGTTGCTTCATAGCACAAAAGAGCTCCAACCCCTAAAAAGAGAATGTTCTCCCAGTCATTGGCCCCTCACATTCCCTTCTGAGCCCTTGAACTGCTAACCAAGAGTTCAGTCCCCATAGGTCCTGTCCCCAGCGAAACCTAGATACCCAGCCCTCCTTCCACCAGTGACATGAAGCCAGCCTCCCACCTTTCTGGGTCTTATAGCATCCAGCCCCACAGGACATACGAGGCAGAGTGGAGATGGCCCCCAGAAGGCAGAACAGCTGCACAAGTCTCAAATGCTGGGGTCCCATGGTCCTGTGTCTGGGTCCTGGGTGCTAGAGGTCAGTCTGAAATCAGTTTCAGTCTGGATCCCAAGCTCAGTTCCCGTCAGTCCCCAAATTCTTTGTCCACTTGTCTCTGGGTCACTGTTTCTGGAGCAGAAAGTTGATTGCGTCAGCTTCTGGGACATAGGCTCCCTCAGACCTTCTGGATCACAGGTCTTCCCATCTCCGCTATCTGCCCTCCAGTCTAACCTGCACCACCCACCATGTTAGCTTCTCAAAGCAGACTCTCTCCCACTTATGTCCTCCCATTGGACAAGGTGCTGAGCAGAGAATCCTGGCCTATTGATAATGCAGGCTGTTCTCCAGCCAGAGGCAATGAGATCAGAGCAACAAATAGATGCTTCAAACTCGTGTGTGTGTGTAAGTTAACATATCACTAAATAACCCTTGGTTCAATATGGAAATTTAAAAGTATTTAGAACTGAGGTGAGGAGCGGTGGCTCACGCCTATAATCCCGTCACTTTGGGAGGCTGAGGCAGGCGGATCACCTGAGGTCAGGAGTCCAAGACCAGCCTGCCAACATGGTAAAACCCCATCTCTACTAAAAAATATAAATTAGCCAGGGGTGGTGGCACAAGCCTATATTGCCAGCTACTCAGGAGGCTGAAGCATGAGAATCGCTTGAACCCAGGAGGCGGGGGTTGCAGTGAACCGAGATTGCGCCACTGCACTCCAGCCTGGGCAACAGACAGGGACTCCATTTAAAAAAAAAAGTACTGGCCGGGCGCAGTGGCTCAAGCCTGTAATCCCAGCACTTTGGGAGGCCGAGACGGGCGGATCACGAGGTCAGGAGATCAAGACCATCCTAGCTAACACGGTGAAACCCCGTCTCTACTAAAAAAATACAAAAATCTAGCCGGGCGAGGTGGCAGGTGCCTGTAGTCCCAGCTACTCGGGAGGCTGAGGCGGGAGAATGGTGTAAACCTGGGAGGCGGAGCTTGCAGTGAGCTGAGATCCGGCCACTGCACTCCAGCCTGGGCGACAGAGTCAGCAGACTCCGTCTCAAAAAAAAAAAAAAAAAAAGTACTTAGAACTTAATAATAATAAACATACTACATAACACACACATTCACACACAGACACACACACAGACACACACACACATAAGTGCATGTCAAATCTGCTGAAAACTGAGTAAGGTCTGAAGTCTAGTTAAAGAGTACTATACACCAGCCCAGGCATCACGACAAAACACCATCTCTACAAAATATACAAAGATTAGCCAGGCATGGTGGCATGCACCTGTGGTCCCAGCCACTTGGGAGGCTGAGGTGGGAGGATGACTTGAGCCCCGGGGATGGAGGTTGCAGTGAGTAGAGATTGTACAAACAGTATTGTACAAATGTCAATTTCCTGCTCGTATATTATGGTTATATAAGATGCCCCTATAGGGAAGCTGGAGGAAGGATTCAAGGAACTCTATGTACCACTTTTGCAACTTCCTGTAAGCCAATAAACATTTCAAAATTAAAGGGTTTTTAAAATATATACATCAAAATTTGAGACACAGCTAATGCAGTATTTAGAAGTAAATTTACACTTTTAAATACATGTGTCAGGAAATATGAAGCATTAAAAAATAAATATGTTCACGAATTAGTTCAAGAAATTGTATAAGGAGCAAGAAAACAAATCTCTCCTACCCAAAAAAAAATGGAAATAAGGATAGCAGAAATCAATGAAACAGTAAACAACAACAAACATCATTACAAAAAAGATCAATTTTATGAAAAGATTGAGTTAGTTCCCTGGCAAATCTGATCAAGGGAGACAATGCAGGCCGGCACAGTGGCTCATGCCTCTCATCCCAGTGCTTTGGGAGGCCGAGCCAGGAGGATCCCTTGAGGTCAGGAGTTCAAGACCAGCCTGGGCAACACGGTGGCTCATGCCGGTAATTCCAGTGCTTTGGGAGGCTGAGCCAGGAGGATTGCTCGAGGTCAGTAGTTTGAGACCAGCCTGGGCAACACCCTGTCTATATCAAAAAAAAAAAAAAAAGTTTAAAAATTAGCCAAGTATGGAGGTGCCTGTAGTCCCAGCTACTCAGGAGGCTAATGTTGAAGGATCGCTTTAGCCTCAGATCACAAGGTCAGGAGTTCGAGACCAGCCTGGCCAACAAGGTGAAACACTGTCTCTACTAAAAATACAAAAATTAGCCAGGCATGGTGGTGCGTGCCTGTAGCCCCTGCTACTAGGGAGGCTGAGGTGGGAGGATCGCTTGAACCCGGAAGCTGGAGGTTGCAGTGAGCCGAGATCATGCCACTGCACTCCAGCCCAGGCAACAGAACAAGACCCTGTCTCAAAAAAAAAAAAAAAAAAACCAACCAACCAAACAAACAAAAACAGTGAAGAAATGCACAAACCCAACAATAACCAGAGACATGCAATCCCTCAAGTTGTACATCTATCATACTGCTAAGGATAAGAAAGAGGGGAAAAGTCAAGTGTTGGCAGGAATGTGGGGATAAAGCAACCTTTGGCCCCTGCTGCTCATGGGATTATTTGGAGGGTTGGGGAATAAGACACTATTTCTGGACTCTGAGAAACACAGGAGCTAAGAGTTCTGACCAGGATCTCGGGCCCAAAGCAGCATTGCAGGGGTCTGACACTACATGGTCAAATTGGGTTTATGAATACCCATTTCTAGTATACCCTACATAGGTATTTCAAAAATTTCCACCTTCATCTACAAAGGAACATGCACAATAATGGAGCATTTTCTGAGACAGGGTCTTGCTCTGTTGCCCAAGTTGGAGGGCAGTTGTGCTCACTGTAGTCCCCACCTGCCAGGCTCAAGCAATCCTCTCACATCAGCCACCCAAATAGCTGGGACTACAGGTGTGCGCCAACACACCCAGCTTTGTAGAGATGGGGTTTTTCCATGTTGCCCCAGCTGTTATCAAACTCCTGGGCTCAAGCAATCCACCCACCTAGGCCTCCCAAAGTGCTGGGATTACAGGCATGAGCTCCCGTGTCCAGCGAATGCAGCATTATTGTGGTGATGGTAGGTTGAGACAATGGGAGCTTCCCTCTCTGAGACCAAGTGAATGCAAAACATGCTGGGGATGTACACTATGGACTATCACACAGGAGTTGGAAGCAGTTGATTAGACGTACACAGGATGTGAGGCAGGGCGCAGTGGCTCACGCCTGTAATCCCAGCACTTTGGGAGGCTGAGGCGGGCCGATCACTTGAGGTCAGGAGTTCAAGACCAGCCTGGTCAACATGGCAAAACCCCGACTCTATTAAAAATACAAAAATTAGTCGAGTGTGATGGTGGGAGCCTATAATCCCAGCTACTCAAGAGGCTGTGGCAGCAGGAGAATCACTTGAACCCGGGAGGTGGAGGGTGCAGTGAGCCGAGATCACACCATCGCACCCCAGCCTGGGCAGTAAGAGTGAAACTCCATCTTAAAAAATAAAAAATGTACGCATGATGACAGAATGACAGAATGTATACATGGATAGATTGTAAAAGCAGAGTGCTGATTATTTTAAATAGTAGATAACAGTATCACTTGCATAAATTAAAAACTCAAACACAGGTTGGGTGTGGTGGTTCATGCCTGTGATCCCAGCACCTTGGGAGGCCGAGGCAGGCAGGTCACTTCAGGCCAGGAGTTTGGGGCCAGACTGGCCAATATGGGAAAACTCCATCTCTTAAACAAAAACAAAAACAAACAAAAAAAAAACACTACACGCATCCTGGGAGAACACACACACAAACCAAAGGATACATATTATTAACCACCTCAGAATGAAAACTGCCTATAAGAAGGTTAGGGAATGAAAGTGGGGAATTGGTGGAAAATAACAGTGTAGGAGGGGGTACAAAGATCATAGACCTTGGCCTCAGAGACCCAGGTTAGAATCTTTACCCCTTCCCTTACTAGCTGTACAATTTGTTGAACTCAGAGCCTACTACCTTGTTTATAAAATGGAGTATAATACATCTCATAGGGTCAATAAAATTATCATAAGTGTTAGGCAAATGCTAAGCTCTTTATAATTGTTAGTTACCCTGTTCCTCCACCACCATCCCTCCCTCCCACACCCACTTCCTCTTACTCTCTCTCCACTACCTAAAGGATCAAGTTCATCCTCTTTAGCTGGCCTTTAAGCCTCCCCCGACGCCACCCCACCCCAGATCAGCGCCACCCAACCTTTCCAATTTTATCTAGGACAGCTCCCCTGCCCAGCAGTCCAGCTAGAGGTCACGTCGGCCACCCTTTTCTGTCTGCAATGCCTCAGACACACGTGCTCTGTAATCCAGAAATCTGTGGCCAAGAAAGGTGCTAAGACCCACAGAAAAGCTGGGACACAGGAAAGAGAAAGGAAGGCTGACAAAGGATCTCACAGCGGCGGGGACTAGGCCAATCAGAGAATATGGCACACGCCAGCCTGAGATGCAGAACAACTGGACCCAACGAGCTGAGTACAAGTGGAGACGCAACCAGAAAAGACTGAAATGAAATTCTCAAGCAAAAAAAAAAAAAAAAAAAAAAAAGAATGGAGCAGTAGTCAAGAGGGGATGCCACCCCTACAAAAGACAAACAAATTGATGGAATGGAACCTTGCAGTGAGACAGAGGACCAGCAGAGAGAGGGAGGCGTAGGAAAATGAGGAGTGGGGCACAAAGGCGGGGTTCTCAAGGAGAAGAGGAGTCGCTCTCAGAGGGCGGAAAAAGGGACACAGAGCGGTCTGCACAGAGAAAAGGGGCCAAGGCAGAGAAGATGGCGGATGGCGTGAGACAGAGCTCACAGAGATACCCAGAGAAGGCGACGATTACACAGAGAAGCCTCCCAGAGGGGTGAACTCTAGAGGAGGATGAACACGGAGGGTGGAGCCAGCCGGAAATTCAGAAAAACTAGAGGCGTCCCGGGTAGCGAAGGAAGCGGGGAAGGGGCCAGGCTATCAGGGAATGAAGCACGGGAGAAAACAGGTCCGAGAGAAAGGGTAAATCAGAGATTAGGAAAATCACAACCGACACAAAGGCAGCTTGGGAGACACAAGGAAAGGGGTGCAATCTGAGGAAGGAGGGCCCGCTAAGCAAGCAGGGAAATCACAGGGCTGGGAGAGAACGCATAAAAGAAGGGTAGCTCAGGAGTTGTGGGGCACCGGAAGAGAAATAATAGAAAACGCGGGCGTCCACGCAGCAAAAACAAGCCACTCGCGAAGTCGAGGTAGAAGGCAAGCGAAAGCCAGAAGCGAGGCTACCCGTGGGCAGACCGGGCTTAGTCAACGCCCCGGGGGCGGGGCCAGGTGGGCCGTTCCTGGGGGGCGGGGCCAGCCTCAGTCTAAGAGTGGGGGTACTCGACGCCCCATTGGCCACCTGCCTTGAAAGAGGAAAGACAGTCTGGCCAGGCAGGACGCACGGAGGGAGGGGCAGGGGTGGCGCGAGGCTCAACTCGAAGCGCTATTGGCAGGACTGATAGACTTGCGCGCCAAGAAGCTGGCAGAAGGGAAGGGGCGGGACATCAGTTCAGGATCTCAAACCGCATTGGTCGTCCGCCTGGGCGGACAGAGGCGATGCTTGAAGTTCATTGGTCCTTGTGAGACAGGGCAAGAAAAGCAGCGCGAGCGTGGCCGTTCCTCTGGCCACTTTCTCTCAGTGACCTTGGGCGTCTTCTTGACTGAATCTGACTCCATTGGAGGCTGTGGTAACCGTGAACCAGCTGCACGAACACGGCCCCTCCTGCCTTTCCATCCTCCTCCCTGTTAGCTGGACTCCCTACCCCAGGCATCCCCTCGCCTCCCCCTCGCGCCCCTCCCGCCCTCGCGCCCCCTCTCCCCTTCCCCGCGCCCCCTCTCCCCTTCCGCGCCTCGCGGGCCCCTTGGCGCGTTCCCCGTGCTGCACTCGCTCCGTGCGGCACGGGAAGGGGGGAGGGGGGAATGCATGAAATTAATTGTTAGGAGTGGGCACAGGGGCAGGAAGTGCTGGACACAGCAACTGCACGGGTTTACGCAAAAACTTGAATAATGTGTGGGCGCAAGAGAGACATTAGTGCCCCGAGGAGAAGGTTTTTGGCCAAGATCAGGGCCTAGCACATGACAGGGGCTCAGTAACGATTTGTGGAATGAATGAAGGAGTGAAGGAAAATAACTTGAAAGTGGGGCAGGTGGCGGGTGCGGTGGCTCACACCTGTAATCCCAACACTTTGGGAGGCCGAAGCAGGCAGGTCACTTGAGGTCAGGAATTCAAGACCAGCCTGGCCAACATGGTGAAACCCTGTCTCTACTAAAAATACAAAAATTAGACGGGCATGGTGGCACAGGCCTGTAATCCCAGATACTCGGGAGGCTGAGGCAGAATTGCTTGAACCCAGGAGGCGGAGATTGCAGTGAGCCGGGATCGCACCACTGCACACCAGCCTGGGCTACAGAGCGAGACTCCATCTCAAAACAAAAAAAAGAAAGAAAGTGGGACAAGGGAGCCGAGCGCAGTGGCGCCAGCCTGTGGTCCCAGCTACTCGGGAGGCTGCAGCGGGAGGATTGCTTGAGCTCAGGAGGTGGAGGCCGCAGTGAGCCATGATCGTGCCACAGCGCTCCAGCCTGGGCAATAGAGCGAGACCCTGTCAATAAAAAAAAAAGAAAGTGGAGCAGGGAATCCATGAGAAGAATGTAATTATTGGGGGTGTAAGAGAGGGTTCTGATTTAAAGGGGTACAAGAACAAAATAAGACTGAAGGAATGCAAGGAGGCAGTTGCTTTGCAGGGCATAGATGAAACTAAGAATTGAAATTGAACTAAGAATTGAAAGGGGCATAAAACTACTGGTAGGCATTGGATAAATGCATGACAGTGGGGTGAGCATTATTGAAGAGGATGCCAGGAAACACTGTTGGGATGGAACAGGGTGCTTGTGAAAAGGGAGTGTAGGACTCGCTGAAGCGGTATGGAAGGACATGAGTAGGCCAGAACATGGGATGTGTGTGTGGGTGGGAAGGTGTTTGGGTTGAAAGAAAAGAATGTTTGAACTGAAAGAATAAAGAAGGCCAGGCACAGCAGCTCATGCCTGTAATCCTAGCACTGTGGGAGGCCAAGGCAGGAGGATCGCTTGAGCCCAGGAGTTCGAGACCAGCCTGAGAAACATAGTGAGACCTTGTCTCTATAAAAATAAAAATAAACACTTTTTTTAAAAAAAAAATTTTTTGAGACGGAATCTCGCTCTGTCACTGAGGCTAGAGTGCAGTGGTATGATCACAGCTCACTGCCAGCTCCTCCTCCCAGGTTCACGCCATTCTCCTGCCTCAGCCTCCCAAGTAGCTGGGACTACAGGCGCCCACTGCCACGCCTGGCTAAGTTTTTGTATTTTTAGTAGAGATGGGGTTTCACCGTGTTATCCAGGATAGTCTCGATCTCCTGACCTCGTGATCCACCTGCCTCAGCCTCCCAAAGTGCTGGGTGTACAGGCTTGAGCCACCACTCCCAGCCTAAAAAGTTTTTAATTTAAAAAAAGGGGGGGTGAGTGCAGTGGCTCATGGCTGTAATTCCAGCACTTTGGGAGGCCGAGACAGGCAGATCACTTGAGACCAGGAATTCAAGACTGGCCTGGCCAACATGGTGAAACACTATCCCTACTAAACATACAAAAAAAAAAAAAAAATAGCCAGACATGGTGGCTCATGCCTGTAATCCCAGCTACTCAGGAGGCTGAGGCAGGAGGATCACTTGAACCTGGGAGGTGGAGGTTGCAGCGAGCCAAGATGGTGCCACTGCACTCCAGCCTGGGAGACAGAGCGAGACTCCATCTAAAAAAAAAAAAAAAAAGAAAGAACACAGAAGAGGAAGAGGAGAGGGGTTTCTGAAGAAGGAAGATACCTGAGAAAGGTCATGGGGTAAAGAGGGGAGAAAGCTGGGGAAGAAGCCAGGATCAGGGCGAGGTCTAAAGAGGGGCAGGATGGAGACCTGCAGGTGTGGTCTCCAGGGCAGGAGGGTTGTTAGGGGCAGGCCCACCTGGCTATGCTCACCCTCCACTCCTACCCCTAGATCCATGGAACCCAGTGACATGCCTGCTGGCTACCACTGCCCCTCAGACTCTGCCCCCCGGGATGAGACCAGAGACCCCCAGGGCACAGAGCTGATCCCCAGGAGAGCCATCAGCCGCTCTCCAACCTGCGCCCGCTGCCGCAACCACGGTGTCACCGCCTACCTCAAGGGTCACAAGCGCCTCTGCCTCTTCCAGGCTTGCGAGTGTCACAAATGTGTCCTCATCCTGTGAGTATGAGGTCTGGGAGGGGAGGAGGATGGGCCTCCTCCAAAGGGTGACTGACCTTTAACTCACAACTCCCCACTTTTAGGGAGCGCCGCAGGGTCATGGCTGCCCAGGTGGCCTTGCGTAGGCAGCAGGAGGCACAGCTAAAGAAGCACCTGATGAGGAGAGGGGAAGCCTCTCCCAAAGCTCCCAACCACTTCAGAAAGGGAACCGCTCGACCACACGTCCCCTGTGAGTGTCTCTGACCAGCGACGGGGCAGGGGTTTGGGTGTAGGAGGCAGATGTGGGAAAAAGAGTCCCAGCCCTGTTGCTGAATTGGTGTGCAACCTTGAACTAAGGGTTTCTACTCCCTCAGCCTCAGCTGCCCCAGCGTTGAGAGAATGCAGCAAGTTCTGTGGGTCAAAAATGGGCTAGAGGCCAGGCGCAGTGGCTCACGCCTGTAATCCCAGCACTTTGGGAGGCTAAGGCAGGCAGACCACGAGGTCAAGAGATCGAGACCATCCTGGCCAATATGGTGAAACCCCGTCTCTACTAAAAATACAAAACTTAGCTGGGCTTGGTGGTGCACGCCTGTAGTCCCAGCTACTCAGGAGGCTGAAGCAGGAGAATCACTTGAACCTGGGAGGTGGAAGTTGTAGTGAACCAAGATCGCGCCACTGCACTCCAGCCTGGGCAGCAGAGCAAGACTCTATCTCAAAAAAAAATAAAAGGGCTAAATGGGGAAGATGAGAACTGTCTGGGGTTGGGGTAGGATAGGAGTCAGGAGAAAGGGCTTATTAGAGCTCTCCCTGGTCCTTGACAGCTGGAAAGGAGAATATAGCACCCCAGCCTCAGAGCCCCCATGGGGCAGTCCTGCTGGCACCAACACCTCCTGGGAAGGTAAGGAGAGGCTGGGGCCTGAGAAAGTGTCCCCCACCCAAGTTCCTACCCAGACCCTTTCTTCTGTGCCCTCAACACCTGGGCTCTAGCCCCAGCCCTAGTTTGCTGTGTAATCTGGTCAAATCACTGTTCTTCTCTAGGCAAAATGAGGGGAAAATGAGGGCCTCCCAGCTCTAAAGTTTTGGGGTTCTGCCCACATCCCAGAATACACTCAATCCTTCTTCAGCCTTGTACTCAACTCCGGTGTGTGCCCTCTGCCCCTGCAGAACTCCTGTGGGCCTCTGCTGCTCAGCCGCCCCCCAGAAGCCTTGCCCTTGTCCTGGACTCCAGTGCCTCCTGGCCCTTGGGTTCCTGGACACTGGCTGCCTCCAGGCCTCTCCATGCCACCACCAGTGGTGTGCCGCTTGCTGTACCAAGAACCTGCTCTCTCTCTGCCTCCCTTCCCTGGTAAGATGATAATTCAACATTCATTCAACAGATATTTGAGTGCCAATCTGCCACATATTGGAGAGGGAAGAGGAAGAAAGCACACATCGGGAGAGGGAGGAAAGAAACTATGACCTTGACCCCTATACACTCTGCATTCTTTTATTCTCATTAGGCTTTGACCCTGGCACCTCCCTCCAGCTGCCCACTCATGGGCCCTTCACCACCTGCCCAGGATCTCACCCAGTACTGACAGCTCCTCTTTCTGGAGAGCCCCAAGGGCCCCCTAGCCAACCCCGCACGTGAGTAGGGAGAGAAGGATGTGTATCATGAACCTAAGCCTGTGCTGTGTCCAACCACAGTGCTGATGTCCAACCACAGTGGATAATAAAGATGAAAAGGTCTCTGACTAATAGGCAAGGCAGAGCTCTCCTAGTACTACCATTTCCTAGCTGTGATGCTTTGGACAATTATCTTTACCTCTCTGAGCCTGTTTTTCTATCAGTAAATTGGAGACACTATTACTTACCTCTCTGGTTGTTGTAAGAATTAGCAGTAATGGGCCGGGCGCGGTGGCTCAAGCCTGTAATCCCAGCACTTTGGGAGTCCGAGACGGGCAGATCACGAGGTCAGGAGATCGAGACCATCCTGGCTAACATGGTGAAACCCCGTCTCTACTAAAA
>NC_045454.1:15978143-15994321 GCF_002776525.5 Piliocolobus tephrosceles | reverse complement strand
TTGCACTCCAGCCTGGGCAACAGAGCGAGACTCCATCTCAAAAAAAAAAAAAGAAAGAAAGAAATAGCAGTAATGGACCGGGCTCGGTGGCTCAAGCCTGTAATCACAGCACTTTGTGAGGCCGAGGTGGGCAGATCACGAGGTCAGGAGATCCAGACCATCGTGGCTAACACGATGAAACCCCGTGTCTACTAAAAATACAAAAAAATTAGCCAGGCGTGGTGGCGGGTGCCTGTAGTCCCAGCTGCTTGGGAGGCTGAAGCAGGAGAATGGCGTGAACCCGGGAGGTGGAGCTTATAGTGAGCTGAGATTGCCACCTGCACTCTAGGCTGGGCAACAGAGCAAGACTCCATCTCAAAAAAAATAAATAAATAAATAAAAAGAATTAGCAATAATGTATGGAATAGACCCTTTAATGGTAGCTGTTATATCTGCTTAGACAGATTTGATGGGGTAAGATTGCCTGCTGATATGGGGGCGCAGTGATGGTGAGAGCCTCAGAAACCCAGGAGAGGGGCCAGAGGACATTAGGGAAAGCTTCCCAAAGGTGAGCCAAGCTCTCCTTCAAGTTCTATGGGGATTGGGGAACTGGGGGAATGGGACCCAGACTCTGATAGGGCAGGGACAGTAATCCCAGTCTTCTAGGTGTTTTTTTAAAAACTGGTATCAGGTGGGGAGTGAGCCAAAGTTTCATCATATGGAAAGGTTAGATGGGGTGGGTAGGTCAGTGAGGGAGTGGTTGATTATTTTTATAAGTGGGTTGGATTTGGGTGTTGCGGTCATTAGTGTTTTTGTAGTTGAAATACAACGGGGCCTGGTGGCTCACACCTGTAATCCCAACAGTTTGGGAGACTGAGGTGGGAGGATTGCTTGAGACCAGAGTTTGCGACTACCTGAGTAACTGAGTGAGACCTCGTCTCTACAAAAAAATTAAAACAGCCAGGAATGGTGGTACACACCTGTTTTCCTAGCTACTTAGGAGGCTGAGGTGGGAAGATGGTGTAGGCCCAGGAATTCAAGCTTATGGTGAGCTATGATCACACCGCCACTGCACTCCAGCCTAGGTGACAGAGCAAGACCTTGTCTCAAAAAAAAAAGAAAAAAAGACACCAGTAATTTCCCATAATCCTCACAGTAGCCCTGGGAGGAAAAAGCTAGCAAGGATTTTTACTTTACTGAAAACAAAATAAATCAAGACACAGCTTAATGGCCCAGCTGGCTCTCAGATTCCCAGATAAAAACATGGCAAAACCCTGCCCCTCTTTCAATGTGTGCATGTCTGTTCATGTGTTTAACCACCCTGGCATCTTCTCTCCTTGTTTCTAGACACTCAACTCTGATACTCCAGCCCTGTGGCACCCCAGACCCTCTTCAGCTACAGCCACAGGTCCTGGGAAAGAAGTGGGATCTAGGGTCCTGGGAGGAGGTTGAGCCTGGGAAAGGGAAAAAGCAGGAAACTGAAGGAAGTGGGGGCTGAGGAACACTTACAGGGTAGGCAGAAGGTGGGGTTCCCAGTCTGCTTGTCTCCTTTTCCCTTGCAGGCCTCTGGAGCCTCTCGCCTGGCCTGGACATCTGCCCCCTCAGAGCGGCAGCTGCAGCAAGAGGCAGCTGAAGCCCTCGTGGGGCTGAAAGATTCATCCCAGGCTCCTCGTGTGACCCCTTCTGTGCCCCCTAACCCTGCCTGGATCTCCCTGCTTCACCCCTGTGGCCCACCAGGTAATGTGTTCCATGAAAGGAGAGGATGGGATAGGGATGGCTGGGAAATGAAGGTCACTGAAGTACACAGGGACTAACCAAGGAGATGAGGGGGTCAGCAGGTTGAACATCTTCAGGCCCAGGACCACCCAAGCTCCTCAGCCTGGCCCCCTGAGATTGCAGTTGAGAGTTATTCAGTGAATCCATTTTATCAGTTTGGCACTTGACAGCAACTTTCTTGATATCAAGGAAAGTGGGGCCCTGAGAAAGGCAGGGACTTGCCCAAGGGCATATAGCGAGACAGTGGTAGGGAACCCAACACTCTATCTCTGGACGAAGGCTGCCTGCTGAAGTCTGGAGTGGGGTCTGGCCTGGGAGGAGGTCTGATAAGTGCCTTCAAGGAGCTTCCATTCTAGCTGGGGAACCTGGATGCCTTCACAAGGCTCAGTGACAAACCTGGAGAAGACTGGAGGAACCTTGAAGAGTGAGAAACACCTAGGGGGACAGACAGGGAAAGCTGCGAATTCTCCTGTCCAAATACTGAATCGGACAAACTGGCTTGGAGCAACTGCTAGAACAGAGGGAAAGGAGGCTGGAGAGGCTTCTGATACTGGAGACCCGGCATGCCAGGCTTGGGTGTCTAGACCAGCAACTGTACATGAAGGGGAGCCAGGGAACGTTTCTGAACTAAACAAGGACAAATTCAGAGACTCTGAGCTTTAGAAAGACAAGTAGATGGCTTTGATGGAGGGTTTGGAGGAGGCAAGACTAGAGGTGGAAAAATTAGCAAGGAGGTCTGTGAAATCATCCAGGAGAACGATGAGGCCTGGATTGGATTCGGTAAAAAGGGGGGTTGCTAGGAGGAAAAACGGATGTGACCTGATCCTCCCCGTTCCTTCTTGCCTGTAGCTCCCGCTGGAGGAAGAGGATTCCAGCCTGTTGGCCCTGGTCTTCGACCCAGCCCAGCCCCCTCCGTTGCTCTGCATATTGGCCGTCTGGGGTCCATCTCCCTCCTGAGCTAGAAACCTGGAGATGGAGGCTGCCTTGCTGTGGCAGGGAGGTGACAGCCTGCTGGCACTGTATATTTAGTGTTTTACTTAGGGATTTATGCATGGAATTTAATGTAGTACAAGCTTTGGGCTTTTTTGTTTGTTTGTTTAAGCTTTCAGGTGCTTCATTAGCTTTCAGTTCCTTTGGTAGTGTGGGCATTTCCTTGGCTGACGGTGGATATTCTTGTACCCTTCTTGGGTCCTGGGATCTCTTGAAATCCTCAATAAAGAGAAAGTTGTGCTATTTAAGCTGACCAGTATCTATAAACGTGTTTGCATGAGTTTACATCCCAGGCTACCATGATTCTGTACGTACCTATGCACTCATGTCTGTCTCCATGCATGTGAAAACAGTAGAGTGTTTTCATTTTGTGTCTAGGTTTGTGTGAGTAAGCAAGAAATAAACCTTTGTTGTTTTAAGCCACTGAGATTTGGGGATTGTTACCACAGTCTAACCTAGTCTATCTGGACTGACAGAAAGGACTTGTTCAATTCACTTCTCAAACTGAAAAATTAGTTATCCAATAGCTACCACAGATAAACACAAACTTGGATTTTTTTCTTTGTCCAAATAAGAAAAAATGATGTAAAGAAATAGCGGGGGATTCACTGATTAATTTCTAGTTCTGTGCCAGCCATAGACAGTTACCAGCTGTCTAGAGGGGCTGCCAATCGAAATGCCTACAGGGCTGAGCAGATCAAATAAATGAGTAAAGAAGGCCAGATGGACCCTGGCAAACTGAGAATGGATGCCCTGACTAAGGAGCAGCCTCCGTTTGGCCCTAGCAGATTACTGCCAGGCGGGAATGTGGACTCAGTGTTGCTCCATCTTCTGATTTTTTCAAGAGAAACCGGAAAACTAGATTTCCATGTAAAACATCTTAATTTTCAAATGTTGGCTCAGTTTTCTTCTTTAAATTCTATACGTGCCAAATAAAACATATTTTCAGGCTAGCTTTGGCCAATGGAATACCAGCTTGATACTAATCTAACATGACATTTTCCGGATGGGGAAATTGAGGCCAACCAGAATAGAAAGAATCAAGTTAGTCTTTATCACAAGTTTTTCCTCAACTAGGGAGGTTCATGTGTATAAGTTTCGAAGGATCCATAAAAGCTTAAGAAACACTTAGTACCATTTATTGAGCACCCACTCTATTTGATTCACATATCCTCACAGCAACCCTGGAAGTTATGCATGATGTTCCCATTTTATAAGTGAAGAAACAAGCTTAAAGAGGCAAAGTGACTTGCCCAAGTGTTTTAGGGGAAATTTCTAGGCAGAGATCGGAGGAGTGTTCCTTCTCTTTGCCAGGCTCCAAATTAGTTAATAATGTTTATAAAGCATTGGGCCGGGTGTGGTAGCTCACATCTGTAATCCCAGCACTTTGGGAGGCTGAGGCCCAAGGATCGCTTGAGCCCAGGAGTTTGAGACCAGCCTGAGTAACAAGGGGAGACCCTGTCTCTATAAAATAAATAAATAAAAGCATAGAGTGAAAGATACACCACTCCTTTCCCCAATCAGGACTCCAGAAGACAGATACAAGTCAAGAGTTTTTCAAAAAAGTCTTTTATTTTTCTCCTCAAGGTATATTAAGAATAAGATCTTACCTGCATTTGTTTCGTAGTCCTCTGGTATCAAGTCCTTCTCCTTGAACTGTTCCGTACACAGGAAAACCGGTTGAGCTATTCCAAAGATGTGAAGACCCGGAGACCCCCTTCTCACCCTTAGAAGGGGTTCAAGGGATGTACTTGATCACTGACTCTTTTTCCTGATGTTACCTACACCCCTTGTTTTACTCAAGATGATTGATGGTGATGACATCCAATTACAACTTGTTCTTTCTTGTTTGGGATTTTGAGAGGGTGGGTTTCTTCTTCTCCCTAACAGATTACAGAGTAACAAACCTGCAGCGCTTCTCAGGAGGTACTGAGATATCAGGAGACCAAAGTCGGCTTCACACCCTTCTTCCCTCCCCTTAGCTATAACTTAGACATATGATTGCTCCTTAATAGACCTGCCTAAGACTTGGTGTCCCATGCCTTCCTAGTGACAGATGACCAAGGCCACAAAGTCACAGAGAAAGGAAGCACTGGAACATGCAACATGGCTGAGACTCTGCTATTCAGCACTGACCAAGGGTCCTCTGCACACCAAGGTCACACAGCTGAGAAGGATAACAGAGAAAGTATAATTTGGGGTTAAAGGATGGCATGAAAAGGGGAGGAAAAGAGGAAGTGATGGAGATTGTGGGAAGGAGTAGACTAGAGAGCAGGCCCCTCTTTACAGGCCCTTCTCATTTCTCTGCAGTCCACCTCTCCTTCAGTACCTGGCCTGGGCAAGGCTTTTCACACCACTGGCCAGGCCAACTTTGTCTTTCAAATTGTTAGGGTCCCCCATTAGTGCCCGAGGGAAAGGGCCAGAGCTTCTGCAGATGTCAGTCTTAGGGAAAGGGGCAGATTTAAGAGTTGCTCAAGCTTCTAAGCTGTTGCCTGTTCCAGTGCAGCACTCTTCACCTGTGGTTGTAGGGAGCCAGTAGGCTCCTGGCCTCTTCTCAGCTCTGAGAGATTACAGATAATAGACTGTGAGCACTGTTTCCTATCCCGCCCCCTTTCCCACTTCCCAGTGCCAGGCAGGGAAAGGTATTACCATGGTCCAGTAAAGTGCTGAGTAAATCATCTCCCTCCTAAGCCTTCTTTGTGTACCCTCTTGGCACTCTGCAGACTTAACCAATGAGGTCCCAAATATGAAGCACCGTCCCTGTTGCTCTCTCTCCTCACAAAACTCCTCCCAACAGCCACCCAGGTTTTATTTCAGGAGCTTATTTCACATTCTGCCCTTTGGGAGTCCATGCTCCTTTCACTTCAGCCCTGTGTTAACTTGCTCCATTCCGGACCTCAATTCTAGTCCAACGTTGAACTGACATCATACACTTATCCCCATCCAGCCTATACGTAGACCCTCATTGCTTGGTCCACATAGGCCTCATTCTGCACCCCTGTTCCATTGCGTAGCTGGCTTTGCAGCCCTGACACGTTTGCATAAATAGAGTCCTATAACCCCTACCCTGCATGGGCCTTCACAAGATCCTGAACTCTTCACAAAAGCAAAGTGCATCCTTTTCATCCAACTCAAAATAATATGTTAAGCCTCTCAGGCAGAGTTCCCTATGTTCCCAAGAGGCCACTGATCCCTATTTCATAGCCCTGATCACCCTGAGCTGTACCTATCTATGTCTATCTATGTCTCCCCCTCAGAGAATAAGCACTCTCGGATCAGAGGGCCTGTCTGCAGCTCCTCCCTGGGAGCTCAGAATAAATGACTGAGTAAAATACATTCTGTCTGATTCCTTAGGAATTGTTTTTTTCCTCCTGTGTTAACACACTCCAATGCTGCCCCTCTGCTCATCAAAATATGAACTGTCTGACCTCAAACCATTTTTTCTAAGACAATCTCTGTCACCCAGGCTGGAGTACAGTGCCACAGTCATGGCTCACTGCAGCCTCAACCTCCCAGGCTCAAGTGACTCTCCAGCCTCAACCTCCTGAGTAGCTGTGACTACAAGCATACACCTCCATGTGAGGCTAATTTTTATTTTTGTAGAGACAGTGTCTCACTATGTTGCCCAGGCTGGTCTTGAATGTCTGAGCTCAAGCGATCCTCCTGCCTCAGCCTCCCAAAGTGCTGGGATTAGAGTTGTTTTGTTTGTGTGTGTGTATTTTTGTTTCTTGTTGTTATATTAGGATTAGAGTTGTGAGCCACCATACCCAACCAAAAAAAAAAAAAAAAAAAAAACTTTATTAAAAACAACGGAGGCCAGATGCCTTACTAACTGAAAGAAGCCAATCCAAATGTATGATTCCAAATATATGACGTTCTGGAAACAGGCAACATTGTGATGACAATAAAATGATAAAATGATAATTGGTTGGAGGGATGGAGGGATGAAGGGATTAGTGGCTCACACCTCTAATCGCAGAACTTTGGAAGGCCAGAGTGGGAGGATTGCTTGAGCTCAGGAGTTCGAGACCAGCGTGGGCAACGTGGCAAAACCCCTCTCTGCAAAAAATACAAAACTTAGCCAGGCATGGTGGCGTGCACCTGTGGTCCCAGCTACTCAGGAGGCTGAGGTGGGAGAACAGCTTGAGCCCAGGAGGTCGAGGATGCAGTGAGCCATGATTACACCACCACACTCCAGCCTGGGTGACAGAGCAAGACTGTCTCATACATACGTGTGTGTGTATATATGTAACAACACATATACACACACACATATACCTACGTGTGTGTATATATATAGTATATATGTTCATAGCAAAATTTAGTGGAAAGTACAGAATTTCCATATTCCCCATGTCGACACACAGGGATGGCCTCCCTTTCTATCAACATTCCACACCAGAGTGGTACCTTTGCTACAATCAAGGAACACAATATTATCACCCAAAGTCCGCAGTTTACATCAGTGTTCACTCTTGTTGTATGTTTTGCAAGTTTTGGCATATATGTAATGACACGTATCCACCATTACAGTTTCATACAGAATAGTTTCATTGCCCTAAACAACACCCATTCATCCCTCCAACCCTCCAACCCAACAACCAATTATCATTTTATCATTTTATTGTCATCACAATTTTGCCTGTTTCCAGAACATCATATATTTGGAATCATACATTTGGATTGGCTTCTTTCAGTTAGTAAGGCATTTGAGGTTCCACCATATCTTTTTTTTGGCAGGGTGGTGGGGAGGGGGAGGCGGACAGTGTCCTGCTCTGGAGTGCAGTAGCGCTGGAGTACAGTGTACTTGGCTCACTGCAACCTCTGCCTCCCAGGTTCAAGCAATTCTCGTGCTTCATCTTCCTGAGTAGCTGGGATTTCAGGCGTGCACCACCACACCCAGCTAATTTTTGTATTTTTTTAGTAGAGACGGGATTTCATCATGTTGACCAAGATGGTCTCTAACTCCTGACCTCAAGTGATCTGCCCACCTTGGCCTCCCAAATCCACCATATCATTTCATGGCTTAATACCTTCTTTTTTTTCTTTTTTTTGAAATGGAGTCTCACTCTGTCACCCAGGCTGCAGTGCCGTGGCGTGATCTCAGCTCACTGCAACCTCCGCCTCCCAGATTTAAGCGATTCTTCTGCCTCAGTCTCTGGAGTAGCTGGGACTGCAGGCACAGGCCGCCACGCCTGGCTAATTTTTTGTATTTTAATGGAGACAGGGCTTCACCGTGTCACCCAGGCTGTTCAAGAACTCATAAGCTCAGGCAATCCGCCCGTCTCAGTCTCCCAAAGTGCTGGGATTACAGGCGTAAACCACTGCTCCTGACCAGCTCATTTCTTTTTAGTGCTGAATGATATCCCACTGTTTGTAGGTACTCAACCCATTTTTAAAACTGTGTTTAAAGAGTTTATTGAGGCCGGGTGCAGTGGCTCACACCTGTAATCCCAGCACTTTGAGAGGCCAAGGTGGGCGGATCACAAGGTCAGGAGATCAAGACCATCCTGGCTAACACGGTGAAACCCCATCTCTACTAAAAATACAAAAAATTAACCGGGCATGGTGGCAGGCGCCTGTGGTGCCAGCTACTAGGGAGGCTGAGGCAGGAGAATGGCATGAAACCAGGAGGCAGAGCTTGCAGTGAGCTGAGATCACACCACTGCACTCCAGCCTGGGCGACAGAGCGAGACTCTGTCTCAAAAAAAAAAAAAGTTTATTGAAAGAGCTTGAGCATCTTCAGTTGTGGCTTCAAATTTGAGCTCAGGCTTTAACCTTATGTGACTCTGGACAAATGACTTGACTCTAAGGCTCAGTTGACTGGTCTATAACCACCTCACAGAGTTGTCAAATTATGAACCTGTAAAAACTAACGTACAAAAATTAACACCAGGGACACAGTGCTGAGAAACTGTGTTCTCTAAAATCACAGACTGCCAGAATTTTGCTCTTTAAAATCATAACAATAGTGAGAATGGGACATCTCATTCTTACCTGGAAAGTCTAAGTCACTTTGACACAGAGAAGCAATCATGATCTCTAACTCGGATGACAGCTTCAGAGAAGTGGTTTTTGGAAACAACATTGTATATTTATCTAAACTTTCTAATGTCCAAGGAAACAGAATCCTGGGTCTGCTCCTAGCCTAGGCATGATGTTAGCTCCATTGCATAAATACATGCCTGCTTTGCCTTATGTCCATCAAAACTCTGCTTTATATAAATTTTACCTAAGCCTCACTCCTCCCAAAATCCTGTATTCACCGTCTCTTCCCTTGGTCAGGCACGCCAGAGTTCTTCTGGAGAGCTTTAAAAAAAAAAAAAAATTAAATTTAATGAAATGACTCAAATGAATTATGTGTAAATGATTCAGAACTGACATTAGAAATTATTAAAAGTGGGGACCAGGCACGGTGGCTCACACCTGTCATCCCAGCACTTTGGGAGGCCAATGCAGGTGGATCACCTGAGGTCAGGAGTTCGAGACCAGCCTGGCCAACATGATGAAAAACAGTCTCTATAAAAATACAAAAAATAGCCAGGTGTGGTGGCAGGCACCTGTAATCCCAGCTAGTTGGGAGCCTGAGACCAGAGAATCGCTTGAACCTGGGAGGCGGAGGTTGCAGTGAACCAAGATCACATCATTGTACTCTGACCTGGGCGACAGAGCAAGACGCCATCTCCAAAAAAAATTAAATAATAATTAATTAATTAAATTATGGCCGGGCGCGGTGGCTCAAGCCTGTAATCCCAGCACTTTGGGAGGCCAAGACGCGCGGATCACGAGGTCAGGAGATCGAGACCATCCTGGCTAACACAGTGAAACCTCGTCTCTACTAAAAAATACAAAAAACTAGCCGGGCGAGGTGGCGGGCGCCTGTGGTCCCAGCTACTCGGGAGGCTGAGGCAGGAGAATGGCGTAAACCCGGGAGGCGGAGCTTGCAGTGAGCTGAGATCTGGCCACTGCACTCCAGCCTGGGCGATAGAGCGAGACTCCGTCTCAAAACAAAAAAAAAATTAATTAAATTATAAAAAGTGAATATAAATTACCCAAGTACATGGAGATTTCCAGTTAGACATGCATATATTACCCACTTTGAATACATATGCAAATGCGTTTGTGCTAGTTCTGGAAAAATAATTGAGATAATGAAAATATTTTCTCAGGTTTTAGAAACAGTATGTGATAGGTTTCAACAATAGTCTACATGAATGTAAAACTCTGATTTAAATATATGATCTTATGCTAGAAGCATGGTTGGTTTTAATTTTTCTAATAGATATGATTATTGGCTTATTAATAATTAACACATTTTGCAGCCACAGTATCAGTGTGGGGGAAAATTCTAATATTTGCTCTGATGTTTTAAATTCTCAAAGTCTTTCCAACATAAGAAAATAGCTACACACATTTCAGTGTTTCCTTCGTGCAACAAGTTAACATAATTTTATTGGACTACATGTTATTTATTTGTTGGGCCTTGTAAGGATTAAATGAGATAATGCATGTAGCACTACACCCACATGATAAATGTCCCAATAATATGTACCTGTGCCTGGCACTGAGCAGGCACTCAAAAAATATTTGTTAGAGCATTGTGATGCGCCATGAATCAGAGCAGCGACTTTAAATGCGCAAATGGGGATCTCCCTCTTTTTTTTTTTTAATGGTGAGACAAGCCCTCAGAGGGCAAATGGACCACCTAAAGCTACACAGGTCAGCAGGGCAGGTAAATCTAAATTGCCAAAGTAAGACTGAGGGCTGAGCGAACAGACTCCGACACTAGAAGGCACAGCTGAACTAACTTCTGCTAGGGTCCCGCCTCTGCCGCTTTGTCCCGCCCTTACCTGCTCCCCGCCTCCAGAGCCTCATTCCCCTTTCGCTCGCCTCCGCGGTGCTGAAGTAACTTCCGCCCTGAGAAGGGTGGGGCTTCCCTCTCCCGCTCTCGCGACTCCTGGCGGTGAAGGACAGAAGATGACAGCCACATTTCTTCCTCGCCCTTTCCCTAGGTGCCTTGTCAGAGTTCCGCCCTTACTACTCCCACTTCCGTCCAGGGACCAGCCACTTCCGCCCGGAAAAGGGGTTGTTCCGCTGGAGGCGCCAGCTGTGGCCCACCCAACCTGCCCCGTATTTTCGCCTTCATAGTCTTCTCCACCATTGTTCCTTCCAGCCACGAATGACGCAAACGAAGCCAAGTTCCCCCACCTCCGAACAGGAGCTCTCTATCCTCTCTCTTCTACACTCGTGGAGTAAGAAAGGCAGGAAGAAACCCAGGCCTCCACGCCCGACCCCTTGGCCCTCCCCTTTACCTCTCCACCCCTAACTACACACCGTCCCCTCTAGGCGGGGACGAATCCACATTCGCCCGGAGAGAGGCGGGGCCTCAACTTCTACTCTCACCACCCCTGCTCTCTCGAGCTTTCGGAACTCTCGCGAGATCCGACGCCCGACTTGTGCGCCCGGGAAACCCCGTCGCTCCCTTTCCCCTGGCTGGCAGCGCGGAGGCCGCACGGTAAGCTGGTGCTCCGAGTTGGACCGGGTGCGAGGCTTCGGGGCCGGACGCCGCAGTCTCAGAGCGCTTGCCTGAGGGCCTGGAGGCGCCCGGCGCGGGCCCGTCCCGCCCCCTGGAGCCGCGGCCACGTGCGAGCGGCAGGCCCGGACATGCCCGGTCAGCGCCGTCCGGGAACCGAGCGTGGGCCCTGGGGGGCAGCGGCGGGGTGCGTGGGGCGTGCGGAGTCCCGGGGCTGGAGAGTGGGTTCGCGCAGGATCCTCACACGCGGGGGCCGGGCTTTGTTAGTGCGATCCAGAGAGGCCGTGGGCGTCGGTGAGCTCCTTCGGACCCGCAGGAGCCGGGGCCCGGCATTGAAGGGGCTGTGGGAAGTAACGGGGGTACCCCGGTTTAGGATGCCTTGGAGCGAAAGGAGTGAGGTGGGGTCCGGGTCTTTGGCAGTCGTCTCCGCCAGGCTTGTGTTCACATGCTTGACCTTCTCCCGCAGATGCCTGGAGTTACTGTAAAAGACGTGAACCAGCAGGAGTTCGTCAGAGCTCTGGCAGCCTTCCTCAAAAAGTGAGTTTGGGGATTGAGGTTCAAAGCGGGTGGAGGCTATCGCCTTGGCCTGCCCGTCGGGCCCCAGTGTTTGCCGGTCCTGGCAGGGGAGGCTTGTTTGGGGCCTCCGTGGCTCGTTTCAGTATCAGGCCTGGCTTGTGTTCCGGTTCCAGCCTCTCTCTGTACTCTGGGCACACCATAGTTGTGTTGAGGGGAGGGCGTTTGGGATATGGGGTAGTTTGTGGAGATGACTGAATCGTGCTTTTCTCGCTGTTTTGGTCTTAGGTCCGGGAAGCTGAAAGTCCCCGAATGGGTGGACACCGTCAAGCTAGCCAAGCACAAAGAGCTTGCTCCCTACGATGAGAACTGGTTCTACACACGAGCTGGTGAGGAACTTGGGTCTTTGGCTGGAGAGTAGGGAGCTGGGTGACCCCTAGCACAAACCATACTTCCCTGTCTCTTCTGTTCTTTCCTGCCCCAGGAGGGAGAGAAACCCTTGGTTGGGTCGTCACTTGTTTTGTGTGATATGACATTCAGTAACTTGATGACTCCAAGTTTTTATTACATTCTAAGAGCTTTGTTAGAGGAGGACTTGTGGCTTTGAGCTTCAGGGAAATCCAGAGACAGATGAGTGTTCATATTTTGCTTACAGATGGTTTAATTCTTACTATATACATGGAGCCAGATTCCCTGGGTGTGGGTCTGTCTTTTACATCTGGCTGTGTGACCTCTGGCAGGTTGGTTAACCTGCCTGTGCCTCCACTTTCTCATCCCCAAAATGGGACTAATTATTGTACCAGTATGAGAGTATTGCGAGGATTGAATGAATTTAAAGCAGAGTGTTTAGAACGTGTCTGTTGCGTAGCAGTTATTCAGGAAAAAGTCATTTATCTTTACTATTGCTCAGATGATTAAGTTAGCCTTCTCCATGTCTCGAACAGGTTGTTTCTAACTAAATGGTTGGAGATCTGGCCAGGTCAGTCTTCGCTTTAAATCCTGACTTCTGACCTTATGGACACCCTGTGACCTCGTGCCAGCCCCGTCTCTTTTCGATCTTCCAATAATAACACTAGTCTTTTGACTAGTGTTAGTTCTCACGTGTCTTGACATTTCAGTACTCACTAAATCTTAACTCTCAGGAAGACCCAACAGGGTGAGCGGTGGTAGTGCTGTGTTATGTCAAGGTGACAGCTTCAGTGCAGACTTCCACTGAGGGGCCTCCACCTCTCCAATCTTAAACCCCTTTCTGTGAAGTAGGGGCTCCATTCTGACCACGGCTTGTCTGCAGATAGGTGGAAGCAGAGTTTGGAAGCAGGAGTAGGTGAGAAGCAGGGTTTGGAAGTCCTCAATGACCCTGAAGAGTTGGCCTTGGTACAGGTTGCTTGGCCCTTCAGAATATGAAGCATTTTGTAGATTAATGGTACACTTGTGCCTCAAGTGGCCATGCAGCCCACTCTTTCAGGCTATGGAGTGGGCACAGAGGACCAGCATAACTCAGCCACGGTCTCTGAGTACTGAAAGATGAACTTGCTGAGGTGGGTAGGGTTGCTGGCATATCACCTACCCACCGTTCTTTTTAGACAGAAAATGGGGCTGATGAAGAGAAGCTGACTTTCCTGGGCGCACAGCAGTGACAAGGCCTGGAAGAGACATATCCCTTCCGCCTGTCCCCCGTATCCTGCTTTGGCAGTGCCTCAAGGGTCAGTAGGTCAAAGCAGCTTTGGATCTAGGATTAGGAAAAATAATCTCCTAGCCTTTCTCATTTGCTGGGATGAAGACACATTCTGCACATACCAAATACCTCCAAAGTAGGACTGTATGTCTTTTGTGCTTTTTTTTTTTTTTAACCTGGGGAGGGATTAAGACCTTGGATAATAAACATAGTTGCATCTGCTGGTCATGGTAGAGTTGCTGTGGTCCCTTGCAGCCCACAGTGGCCCTGCCTGGAAACTTCAGGCAGGATGTGCATCTTCTGCCTGCCTACTGGTCTCTGTTACTTGGAGTACCCCAAAGGCCCCTTTTTCACCTCACTTGCCCAAGCTGTCCTAGCAGCATAGGATGGTTGTGTGGTAGACCAGAGGCTTATCGTGTTTATTTTTGTTGGGATATAGCCACCCCCGTGTATTTACTACATACACAAGGGTAGAATTGTAGTTGTGGCAGAAGCTGTAGCTTACAAAGCCTGAAATATTTCCTACCTGACCCTTTATTATTTATTTTCAGGGACAGGGTCTAGCCCTGTCACCCAGGTTGGAGTGCAGTGGCACAATTATAGCTCACTGCAGCCTCCTGGGCTCAAGTGATCCTCCTGCCCCACCCTCCTAAGTAGCTGGGACTATAGGTGCCTACCAGTCACCATGCCTAGCTAATTTTTTTTATTTGTAGAGATGGAGTCTCAGTATGTTGAACTCCCAAGCTCAAGTAGTTCTCCCGCCTCAGCCTCCCAAAGCACTGGGATGACAGGCAAAGTTTACCAGCCTCTATTCTAGAGTTTAACATGTTCCACCCAGTTGGGCAGTCAGCTTATACTAGTCATGTGAGTGATCTGTTTTACCAAAGAGGAAGGTGAGGTGCAGACAGGCAAAGTGACTTGCTGCAAGTCACCCTGGGAGGGCTTGGCAGGGCAGCTCTGTCCAAAACTGGGTTCCCTGCTATATTCCCTTTTTTCCTACTCACAGAGTCTGGCTCCCTCAGATTTGAGGCTAAAGTGTGCTAAAGCTGTGGCCCTGCTGAGCAGGGCCAAATTGTGTAGACCTGTAGGAATGAGTGTGAGGTAGACAGGTCTTAATCCTGGGGTTTGGGGGTAAAGAGGCCCATGGCAGAAGATGGGGCCCTCCTGAGGGTGGTCTGGAAATGGAGCAGAGCTGTAGAGGCAGGGCAAGGTAGAGGAAGAACTGCAAAGACTTCTCTCACTGGACGTTCAAGGGATGGCCGCCATGGGTCTTTATGAAGGGGGTGGTGCAGTGTAGCCCTGGGACAGCCTTTTTTTTTTTTTTTTTTTTTTTTTGAGAGAGTGTCTTTTGCTCTGTCACCAGACTAGAGTACAGTGGCGCCGTCTCGACTCACGGCAACCTCTGCCTCCCAGGTTCAAGCAATTCTCCTGCCTCAGCCTCCTAAGTAGCTGGGACTACAGGTCCCCGCCACCACACCCAACTAATTTTTGTATTTTTATTAGAGGCGGGGTTTCACCATGTTGGCCAGAATGCTCTTGATCTCTTGACCTTGTGATCTGCCTGCCTTAGCCTCCCAAAGTGTTGGGATTACAGGCATGAGCTCCCACGTCTGGCTGGACAAGCCTCTTGCTGTCTTAATTCTCTGAAGGACTTGCTGAAGATGGAGACATTTGGTGTCCTGGTGTGCGTCTGAGAGCAGCCACTGAATTGGGATGCCTGAAAATATTTCTTGTAGGTTGGAGGCTGGTCCATCTCTGGCTCCTGCATGGGGCTGGGCACCCACTTGTGCTGTGATAGTAGAAATAATGAGATCTGGGAGGCGTCGCAGAAGTGAGTTAAGAGATGAATCAAGGTCAGGAAAGTGGTTTCTTAACAAGTTCAGCAGAGAAGGGTCAGCTGGACTGTGCTGGGGAAGGAGTTCTTCCCTGCCTTCAACTCAGTAGGTTGGGATGGGACCACGGTCTGGACTTTGCTGAGCTGTGATGACTCCTGAGAAGCTGTGCTTGGTGGTCGCCCTATGCTCAAGTCCAGAGGGACCCTCTCTCTTGGTCTAGCAGGAACACAGCTGCTCTCCCTTGACCGTGAACTCACAGTAGAGTGGAGAGGGGCGACCTCCTTTACAGTTCCAGGTGGGGGGTGATTCCTGGACAGGGGTTCCTAAGAGGAGTGGGTTGCCATCCCAAGAATGCACACTGCAGAGGAGCAGAAGGCCTCTAGTGTGAAGGAACTGGAGGAGAACCCATTTGTGACAGCACCTTGCTCACAATTGGCCCTCATGAGTTCCAGCTAGGGTGGCCTGGATTTGTGCAGCTCCACTTCAAAAGGTGGTGCTGGAACCTGGGTCTCTAGGGGTTGAGGAAAAAGGTCAGTGTTTTAATAGAATGCAGCATTTCAACTCTTACATTTTCCAATTTGTGAAATTAATAACCCTTCCTCTCCCTTCTAGTGGGTCAGAAAAAAATAATTAGCATGAACTGGGATAGCAAGGGAGGAGCTTGTACTATCTGACCAAGGTTTTATACAGCCTTAAGAAAAATTTAATCCTCCATTAAAGAACCTGGGAGGCCGAGGCAGGCAGAGCACTTGAGGTCAGGAGATCAAGACCCTCCTGGACAACATGGTGAAAGCCCACCATCTCTGCTAAAAATACAAAATTTAGCCGGGCGTGGTGGCAGGTGCCTGTAGCCCCAGCTACTCGGAAGGCTGAGACA
>NC_045454.1:15956587-15977743 GCF_002776525.5 Piliocolobus tephrosceles | reverse complement strand
CAAAAAAAAAAAAAAAAAAAAAACCTAATAGTATTTATGAGAGCTTGTTCTCTGCCAGTCACTGTGCTCAAGCTTTAAGTAAAGTGTCTCCTTTAGTACCACAACACAAACCACCTGGAGGATGGGTGGGTCCTGTGTCCCTCCTGAGGAGGAACAGTGTTAGGATGCAAGCCCCTGTCTGACAGCTCTGGATGCTGGTCCCAAGCCAACAAGACTGAGGGTGAGTGTCCCATGTCTGGTGCACAGCTTCTTTGGGCATCTCTATGTTTAGGAGTGTGTGCCTTACTCTTAAAAAGCAAGGTAACGGGCCAGGTATGGTGGTTCATGCCTGTAATCCCAGCACTTTGGGAGACCAAGGCAGGAAGATCATGAGGTCAGGAGATCGAGACCGTCCTGGCTAACATGGTGAAACCCCATCTCTACTAAAACTACAAAAAAAAAAAAAAAAAATCAGCCGGGCGTGGTGGCTGGTGCCTGTAGTCCCAGCTACTCAGGAGGCTGAGGCAGGAGAATGATGTGAACCCGGGAGGCGGAACTTGCAGTGAGCCTAGATCATGCCACTGCACTCCAGCCTGGGCAACAGAGCAAGACTCAGTCTCCAAAAAAAAAAAGGCAAGATAACAGGAAAAGCTATCCTGCTTTCCCCAGTCCTGGGTACTGTAGTTCAAATGGGAGAACAGCTCTCTGCCCAGAGCCCCAGGGCACAGCCAACCAACTACAGGCCCAGAGGGATGGCAGCAGCTGCTGGGCATTTGAGCTGGTCTGAAAGGGTGGAGGTTTCCAGTGATGTCACTCTCTGGCAGAAAGATTGTTGGGGGTGGCTTATACCAAGTGAGTCTGTCTATTGGTCCTGGTTATGGGCACTTATTACCAGGCAGTGGCGTAGGGAGTAGGCCCTGGAGTGAGGTGGGGATTTTAAAGTGAGCAGATGCCAGAGGTAGTGAGACAGCAGCAGGGCCGTGCTCTTGGCCCCCAGCAGAGCATGGTTGTATTGTCTCAGCTGAGGATTGGTTCCAGGATGAACCCCAATACCCAAGTCCACAGATGCTCATTCTTAATATAAAATGGTACAGTATTGGGGGCTGGAGGCCGGGTGCGGTGGCTCACGCCTATATTCCCAGCACTTTGGCAGGCTGAGGTGGGCGGATCACGAGTTCAGGAGATCGAGACCATCCTGGCTAACACGGTGAAATCCCGTCTCTACCAAAAATACAAAAAAATTAGCTAGGCATGGTGGCAGGCGCCAGCTACTCTGGAGGCTGAGGCAGGAGAATGGCGTGAACCCAGGAGGCGGAGCTTGCAGTGAGCCGAGATGGCAGCACTGCACTCCAGCCTGGGCAAGAGAGTGAGACTCCATCTCAAAAAAATGATATCGGGGCTGGCACAGTGACACACACCTGTAATCCCAGCACTTTGGTAGGCCAAGATGGGCAGATCACTTGACTCCAGGAGTTCAGCCAGAGCAACATAGCAGAACCGGGTCTCTTCAAAAATTAGCTGCGCATGGTGGCGGCGCTTATATTCCCGACTATTCAGGAGGTCAAAACTGCAGTGAGCTATTATCACTGCACTCCAGCCTGGGTGACAGAATGATGCCCTGTCTCAAAAAAGAAAAAAAAATGTATAATATTTGCATATATCCTATGTAGACGTTTTACTTTTGAGACAGAGTCTCACTCTGTCGCCCAGGCTGGAGTGCAGTGGCATGATCTTGGCTAACTGCAACCTTTGCCTCTCAGGTTCAAGTGATTCTCCTGCCTCGGCCTCCCATGTAGCTGGGGTTACAGGGGGTGTGCCACCACACCTGGCTAATTTTCTTGTAATTTCAGTAGAGATGGGGTTTCACCATGTTGGCCAGGCTGGTCTCGAATTCCTGACCTCAGGTGATTCTCCCACCTCAGCCTCCCAAAGTGCTGGGGTTACAGGCGTGAGCCACTGTGCCCGGCCTGATCTCATATATTTTAAATCATCTGTAGATTACTTATAGATTAATACAGGCCAGACATGGCACACACTTGTAGTCCCAGCTACTTAGGAGGCTGGGGCAAGAGGATTGCTTAAGCCCAGGAGTTTGAGGCTACAGTGAGCTATGATCACACCATAACACTCCAGCCTGAGTGACAGAATGAGGCCCTTTTTTTATTTAAGAAATAAAAAGCACTAATGCCATGTAAATAATTGTTACATTGTTTTTAATTGTAGTGTTTTTCCCCTGAATATTTTTGATCCACCCTTGGTTGAGTCTGTGGATATGCAGGGCTGGCCATATCTGGACCTGATCTCAGGGCAGGAGGGGGCTGGGAACAAGCGGTGTGCAAGAACCGGTTCTGGGCAGGAGCAGCCCACCCCACACAGAATACTGCCTGGCACTTGGCAATTATGGAAGAACCCCCAATTCCCCCCACTTGATCTTTAGAACTAGAGGACAGAAGTCACTTGAGCAGACTCAGACCAACTTGCTGATCTCTGGGTCCCAGGAACAAACCAGACTGCTCTGAGCTCCAGACCTAGGCAGGACCATGTGATGGCTGAAATCTGGATGCTTCCTGCATGTGGGCCCCAGTGCCATCACAGTGGCAGGACAGGGCAGTGCCTCCAGAGCTGTGGGACATGGAACCAGTGAGTACCCTCTGGCACCTTGGTTTCCGTCTTTAAAGGAGAGAGAGTAGCACTTGACACACCCGTTGAGTCCTCACAGTAACCTCCTGGCCCTCAGGTAAAGCGGGGTGGAGAGATTGAAAAGCACTTGGCACGGGGCCTGGCAAATGTGTGCTCCAGTTAGTAGAAGCTTGCAAGCGTTTCTGGGGAGGCTGGTGTCTCAACTGGATTTTACAGAGCTTTTTTTTCAGGCAAGGAGGCAGGCTGGGGTGGACCAGGGACTTGCCCAAGCCAGCCTTCCCTCTGTCCGCAGAGGGGCTGGTACACATTCCAGGCTGGGGGTATCCACTGTATGGAGTGTCTGCCCTGCCCTTGTTCTCCTGAGCTCTCCAGACTGAGGTGGCCCAGAGAGTGGCCATAGATCCCTTCACTCCTGCTTCTCTGGGGTCCATGGAGATGGTCACAGCTAGGCTCCACCCCTACATAACCTCAGGTTCAATTCAATAGCAGTGCTGCTGGGACAGTAACCACTAAAGAAGTTGGTCCTGGAGATGGTGGGAGTGCCCACCCAGGGTGCAGGGCTGCTTCTCAAGGAAGAGCTAGCTGGGGGGTGGGTGAGGAGAGGGAGCTGTCAGTTTCTGAGTGTTAGTGTGTGTTTTCAGTTTCCCTTCTTATAAAACAGAATTAGCTGTTTATACACAAGGAATTGTTTACTTGAGACCTTGATCAAGACCCTTAACTCAGATCTGTCTCTCACACTACCCTCAGCTTCCACAGCGCGGCACCTGTACCTCCGGGGTGGCGCTGGGGTTGGCTCCATGACCAAGATCTATGGGGGACGTCAGAGAAACGGCGTCATGCCCAGCCACTTCAGCCGAGGCTCCAAGAGTGTGGCTCGCCGGGTCCTCCAAGCCCTGGAGGGGCTGAAAATGGTGGAAAAGGACCAAGATGGGTAAGCAGGGTGAGGAGGGCTACATTGATGGAGCAGCCTTGGGGCCCGGTCACCACTTTCCCAACGAATGGTCCCGCATAGTCTGCCCAGCCCCTCAGGCCTCTCCTATCAGAGGCTGGCAGCAGGGGATTCTGCAGAAAAGCGAACAGCGAGGGGCCTCACCCCGACCTCTCTGGCTGACTAGCCGAGGCTCCAGGAAGGTAATTTAGCGACTGTCTGCTTTCATTAGCCTGCTCGTTAACTTTTCCCAATTGATTTTTCGGGGCTTTTGATCTAATGCTTGCACAAACGACACCCCGTCAGCTCCCAGGGGGGCTCCCACTACTGCCCCCACCCCATTAGAATGCACCTGACTAGGGCCCTCACCGAGACTTGGCTGGCGGCAGGTGGCTTCTTGAGAAGCCTGGCTCACAACCAGGAGGGTGAGGGCGGAAAACAGGACCTGTGCTCACGGGGGCCTGCATGACCCTTCCCTCCCCACAGGGGCCGCAAACTGACACCTCAGGGACAGAGAGATCTGGACAGAATCGCCGGACAGGTGAGGCCTACGTTTGGGGCGGGGTGTGGGTCCCTTAGTCACGGCCCAAGCATTTCCAAAGCCCATGCTTTGTCAGACAGACTCCTCCGGAGGGCACTGCCCAAAGACAGGAGAAAGGAGAGTTCTGACTTTCCTGCTGCTGCTGCTGCTGAGAACTTGGCAGCAGGCTTGCTGCGGTGTCTCACCCTGTAATCCCAGCACTTTGGGAGGCCGAGGCAGGTGAATTATCTGAGGTCAGGAGTTCAAGACCATTCTGACCAACATGGAGAAACCCCGTCTCTAATAAAAATACAAAATTAGCCGGGCATAGACACACGTCTGTAATCCCAGCTACTTGGGAGGCTGAGGCACAAGAATCGCTTGAACCCAGGAGGCGGAGGTTGCGATGAGCCAAGATCACGCCATTGCTCCCCAGCCTGGGCAACAAGAGTGAAACTCCATCTCAAAAAAAAAAAGAAGAAGAAAAAGAAACTCGGAGGGAACTGCAGCCCAGGTGCCACTGGGCATAGCTGTACCCGCAGATGACTCCCCCTTCCCGGGTCGACCTGCCCTGTTTCCCCTCAGTCTTCATGCATACTGAGCATCACATGGGCTGCTTGGGAGAGGTGGAGATAGTGGGGCAGGTTCAGAACCCAGGTCTCCATTCAGATCCTGGCTGGCTGACACCCTGGGGCAGAGCGGCCACACCCCGGTGCCACAGTCTCCTGTCTTGGCCTCCCTGCGGCCAAAATCTACCCTTGGCCACCTCAGGCATGGTAGTGAGGAGTCAGCGAGCTATAGTACAGCAGGAGTACCCAGAGCCTGGCATGAGCTCAATTCTGTATCACTGACTCAGGCCTACTACGAGCCTTGGAGTATTTTAGTCAGTCAGGTGTCAGCTCTCTAGGAGTTGGGGGTGGCTTGGAAGGAGAAAGCTCTCCCAGTGGACTCCACTCCGCCACTCCCTTCTCTTTTGAGACAGAATCTTGCTCTGTCGCCCAGGCTGGAGTGTGGTGGCGTGATCTCAGCTCACTGCAACCTCTGCCACCCGGGTTCAAGCAGTTCTCCTGTCTCAGCTTCCCGAGTAGCTGGGACTACAGGCACACGCCACCACACCCAGCTAGTTTTTATATTTTTAGCATATTGGTCAGGCTGGTCTTGAACGCTAGACCTCAGGTGATCCACCTGCCTCAGCCTTCCAGAGTGCTGGGATTAAAGGTGTGAACCACTGTGCCCAGCCACTCCCTTGAGACCCAGTTTCTGTGTCTGTGAAATGGGGAAATACCCACAGTGAGAATTAGATGACATAGATGCATTTGAAACCACAAATCGGGGTGCCCACTTCTGGTGGGTAGTAGGTAGCTGTTACAGGAGTGCCCCAGCAGAGACCCCCTTGACTTTTATTCTTCCATCTTTTCCCACAGGTGGCAGCTGCCAACAAGAAGCATTAGAACAAACCATGCTGGGTTAATAAATTGCCTCATTCGTAATCCTGGTCTGGGTCTCTTTTTTGAGTCTCTTGCTCTATTGCCCAGGCTGGAATGCAGTGACGCCATCTCAGCTCACTGCAATCTCCGCTTTCTGGGTTCAAGTGATTCTCCTGCCTCAGCCTCCCAAAGTGCTGGGATTACAGGTGTGAGCCACTGCGCCTGGTCTGATTTGGGTCTTTTGATTGTTCTTCAGGGGCATGAGGAAGAGGCGCCTCCTCCCTTCCCTTGGGTGAGAGGGTGCAGGGTGATTGGGTGGCTTTGTACCTGGCAGCCAGTAGGGCCTTCCCAGGTCAAACAGTTCCCATCTGGGTGTGGAGGAAGGGCCCAGGGGCCCTTGTGGCTCACTCCCCCACATCCTGTCTTTGCAATTCTCAGAAAGTGAGAAATGAAAGGGTGGCTGTGTAAGCTGTGACCTCAGCTGGGCCTGGGCTGCAGAGGTGGCTTCCGCTGGAGTAAAGCAAGAGGGCCCAGGGTTCATGTTCTTCCCTGGAAGGTAGAAAAGGACAGACCACCAGGGACCCTCCACTGCAAACTGACCTGCGCTGTCTGCACACTAACTTTCCTAGACCTACACTGGCTGGATGTTCCTTCAGCCTTCACTCTGCATCTGAGCGGTCTTCTGGCCCGCTGAGAGTGGCAGTGGTAGGAAGCTGGTGGAGGCGGATCCCTGTGCATCAGTTGAGTTCCTAGGGCGGCCACATGCGGGCTGCGCAACCTTGGCAGTCCTGCACGCAAGTGGGATGTGGCCTCCGCCTGTGATTGGGCACCTGGTCAGGCTGGCAGATCCAAATGGTGCCCAGTGGGCAGCTGTCCAACTCCTGGGGGGGCAAGCCAGGAAAGAACCTCTTAGGGCCTGCTGTGACCAGATGTCCCTCCCAGTTGGGAAGACTAAACTGGTTTGGCCAATATCTCCCAGGATTCCCCTGTCCAAATTATTCCTGGGATCTGACCCATTTCCTGAAAAGGGCCGAGCCTGGGTTTTAAAGTTCAAACTACTTGAGTTTAAATCACAACTCTGCCCCTAATCCCATGTAAACCTGTGCACCTTACTCCCCCCTAAGCCTTCCTCTCGTGTGTAACCCTGCTAACTGCTGAGAGACTGGACAAGATGCTATGGAGAGCCTTGGCTCTGAGTAGCTCTGCTGCTGGACAACAGTCCCCAAATGTAAGGCATAAGAGTTTTAGAAGTATCGGCCAGGCAGTGGCTCACACCTGTAATCCCAGCACTTTGGGATGCTGAGACGGGCCGATCACCTGAGGCTGGGAGCTTGAGAACAGCCTGAACAACATGGAGAAACCCCGTCTCTACTAAAAATACAAAATTAGTTGGGCATGGTGGCGCGTGCCTATAATCCCAGTTACTCAGGAGGCCAAGGCAGGAGAATCGCTTGAACCCGGGAGGCGGAGGTGCGTTGAGCTGAGACCATGCAATTGCACCCCAGTCTGGGCAACAAGAGTGAAACTTGTCTCAAAATTAAAAAAAAAATACAAAAAATACAAAAAATAAATTAGCTGGGTATGGTGGTGCACGCCTGTAGTTCCGGCTACTCAAGAGGCTGAGGGCAGGAGAATCAATTGAATCTGGGAGGTGGGAGTTGCAGTGAGCAGAGATCAGGCCACTGCACTCCAGCCTGGGCAACAGTGAAACTCCATTTCAAAAAAAGAAACATGTTAAAAGCATCGTTGTTTACACTCAGCAACTCTTTGAAGTAAGTGCCTAAAAGTGCTTTGGAGGTAGGTAAAGTAAGCCATAGGCTGGGTAGCTTGCCACATGTCCCACAGCTACAGCCATCATTTGAACCCAAGCAACGCAGCTGCAGCCTGGACCTAGCCACTCCAGGGCTCTGTGCCTCAGAAAAGAGGCCCAAAGGGTTGCACTGTAGCTGCAGGCGAGTCACTCCCTTTTCTGGGCTCTAGTTTCCTCTTTTGACCATTAAGGATGAAAACATTTCTCAGAATTGACATGAGAACTCAATGCCAAGCGTCCGATTTGCGCAGCAGCGGGCACTGTGCATCCCAGGTAGGTAGCAGGGTGAAAGTGTCCGGAGCAGGCCTGCAATCCCACAGCCGCACCGCTCCAACCACTGGGGGGCAGTCGAGGGCCTATAAAGAGGCTCAGCCACCTAAGGCTCTTGAAGGTGAATTCCTAGGGCTTCCAGGTCTGGAGTCAGGCTTATTCCTGCGAGGGGATGGTAACGGGGAATTGAAGTGCAGAGGGTCTAGTGACCCCAGCAGAACACCTGGGGTCCTGGTCCCCAGGGCTACAGAACTGTCCTAGATACTGTGCCAAATGCACTGCAGAGTATTCTTACAGTCTTACCAAGTGGGGGGTTTGTACCCACGTTACAGGAGAAGAAACTGAGTTTCAGATGATCAGTCAGTTGGCAGACTTGAGATGTAAAAGAATCCTGGAATCTTGAGGCCCAGGCTCTTCTGCGTGGGTGGCAATTGCACTTTTTTAAAATTCTGCACTCTAGGAGGCCGAGGTGGGCAGATTATTTGTCAAGAGTTCGAGACCTTGGCCTGGAGCGGTGGCTCACAACTGCAATCCCAACACTTGGAGAGGCCGAGGCAGGTGGATCACCTGAGGTCAGAAGTTCAAGACCAGCCTGGCCAACATGGTGAAACCCCGTCTCTACTAAAAAATACAAAAATTAGCCGGGTGTAGTGGCAGGTGCCTGTAATCCCAGCTACTTCGGAGGGTGAGGCAGGAGAATCGCTTGAATACAGGAGGCGGAGATCACAGAGAGATTGCACCATCACACTCCAGTCTGGACGACAAGAGTGAAACACCATCTCAAAAAAAAAGAATTCGAGACCAGCCTGGCCAACATGGTGAAACCGTGTGTCTATTAAAAATACAAAAAAAAAAAAAAAAAAAAATTGGCTGGGCATGGTGGTGCACACCTGTAATCCCAGCTACTTGGGAGGCTGAGACAGGAGAACAGCTTGAACCCAGGAGGCGGAAGTTGCAGTGAGCCAAGATTGCACCGCCACTGTACTTCAGCCTGGGCAACAGAGCAAGACTCCATCTCAAAAAAAAAAACTGAAATACTTCAGGCATGCAAGTATTCAGCATTCAGTATTCATAAGGTAACAAAAACCTATGAAGCACCACCCAGTTTAAGTAACACGGGCAGGGCAGAGTGCAGTGCCTATAATCTCAGCAATTTGGGAGGCCAAGCCGGGAGAATCACTTGAGGTTAGGAGTTCCAGGCCAACCTGGGCAACACAGACCCCATCTTTACAAAAAATTTAAAAAATAGTCTGGGCGCAGTGGATCATGCCCGTAATCCCAGCACTTTGGGAGGCCGAGGTGAGCGGATCATGAGATCAGGAGATTGAGACCATCCTGGCTAACACAGTGAAACCCCGTCTCTACTAAAAATACAAAAATCAGCCGAGCGTGGTGGCATGTGCCTGTAGTCCCAGCTACTCAGGAGGCTGAGGCAGGAGAATCGCTTGAACCCGGGAGGCGGAGGTTGTAGTGAGCCAAGATCGCACCATCGCACTCTAGCCTGGGCAACAGAGCGAGACTCTTGTCTCAAAAAAAAAAAAAAGTGGCCAGCCACAGTGGCTCCCACCTGTAATCCCAGCACTTTGGGAGGCTGAGGTGGATGGATTACCTGAGGTCAGGAATTCGAGACCAGCCTGCCCAACATGGTGAAACCCGGTCTCTACAAAATTTAGCCAGGCGTGGTAGTGGCCGCCTGTAATCCCAGCTACTCAGGCTGAGGCAGAATCGCTTGAACCCGGGAGGTGGAGGTTGCGGTGAACCAAGATCACACCACTGCACTTTACCCTGGGTGACAGAGTGAGACTCCGTCTCAAAAAAAGAAAAAAAAAGTAACACAGGAAATAAAACCAAGACAAGATGAGCTCTCTGTGTGTTCCTCCCCAGACTCAACCCTGGCGTCCCCCAGAGGTAACCCCTCCCAGGAACTGGGCGTTTGCCACTCCCCTGCACGGGTCTACACCTCTACTACAAACGTGTGTCCCTAAGCAGCGCATGCCTTTTGAAAACAAGTCAACTGTATCATACTACAATATTTTTTCTGATGTTTGTGCTGTTTCTGAAACAGCCTTATGATACCTTCCCCTATTCTGTAGCATTCTGTTGGCTCACTTTGCCACAGTGTATGCACCCATTCTCCCATGAATGGACTTTTCATTTGCTTCTCAATGTTTGCTACCAAAAATCTCCCTGCAACGAATTTATTTTATATATCCCTCGTATGTGTGTGTGAGGGTCCCCTAACTGCTCACAAATATCTCAGCAACTCCGCCCTCCCCCCTCAGACCTCATTTCCCTCCTACTAGACATGCTCAAAGGAAACTGGGAGCAACACAAAGACGACTTTGAATCTCTGTTCACCACCCTTAGACTGTATGACACCAGCAAGTGACAACCTCCCCTCTCTGGCCTCAGTTTCCCCCTCTGTAAAATGGGGGATGGCCTACCTTGCCCAGTCACGGCAGGTCAATATAAAACTTCTGGCTGTGCGCAGTGGCACATTCCTGTAATCCCAGTACTTTGGGAAGCCGAGGCAGGAGGATTGCTTGAGGCCAGGAGTTTAAGACCAGCCTGGGCAATATAGCAAGATCCCAGCTCTCTAAAAAAGAAAAAAAGAAGAAAAATATATGTTATTATTATTATTTGAGATGGAGTTTCCCTCTTGTCACCCAGGCTGGAGTGCAATAGTGTGATCTCAGCTCACTGCAACCTCCACCTCCTGGGTTCAACTGATTCTCCTGCCTCAGCCTCCTGAGTAGCTAGGATAACAAGCATGTGCCACTACATCCAGCTAATTTTTGTATTTTTAATAGAGATGGGGTTTCACCATGTTGGCCAGGCTGGTCTCAAACTCTTGACTTCAGGTGATTCTCCCACCTCAGCCTCCCAAAGTGACTCTTGCTCCTGCCTGCCTCCGTGAGGCTGTGGATGCCCCTTCTCCTTCGCTGGGCTCCCTCCAGCCCCACATTGGCCCAGCTTAGCACAGATACGATTTATATAGGCATCTTCCCTGGCTCCCCTACCCTCTGCCTCCTCTTCCCTTTCCCTGAGCCCCCTTCCCTCTGCCTGTGCCCTCTCTGCAGCCTCCACATCTCTCCCCACCTCCCGCCACCATACCTGGCCTGAGCATGAGCCACCATACCTGACCTGTTTTTTTAACAAAGAATTCCAATAAAGAGCTGATCGTGGTGCCCACCTAGTCACACGGGTACTCAGCCACAGGTCAGCCTGCCTTTCTTCATGAGCATTTATAGTGACTAACATTTACTGAGCGCCTACTATGGGCCATTTCTGTGCATGCAACAACCCCTTTAAGTCCTTGTTTCTAATCAAGAAGCAAGGAAATGGGGTCAGGGAAGGGACAAGGTTTCCCCAAGTCCAGGCAGGGGCAGAGGTCAAGCTCAGAACCATCACTTGCCCACGGCACATGCCCAGGACTCAGGTTCCCTAGGCTTCCTTCCAAAGGCTCAGCAGTGACGAGCCAGCCCTTGAACCAGCCTCTTCCCCCACCCAAGCAGCCAACTCTCAGGGGAATTGTGGCCACCACAGGTGCAGGGAGCAGTTCCTCTCCACTCACAGCCTGAAGCATACCCGGCAGGGGCTGTCCCCAGGCCCAACAAGCAAAGGGCCCAGCAGCGAGGGCCACTGGAGCCCATCTCCGGGGGGCTGGGCAGGAAGTAGGGTGGGGTTTGGGGTAGGGATCTGGTACCCTGGGACTGCTGCAACTCAAACTAACCAACCCACTGGGAGAAGATGCCTGGGGGTCCAGGAGTCCTCCAAGCTCTGCCTGCCGCCATCTTCCTCTTCCTGCTGTCTGCTGCCTACCTGGGTATGTGGCCAAAGGGCAGGAACTGGCGGGAGGTGGGGGGAGATGTGGAGGCTGCAGAGAGGGCACAGGCAGAGGGAAGGGGGCTCAGGGAAAGGGAAGAGGAGGCAGAGGGTAGGGGAGCCAGGGAAGATGCCTATATAAATCGTATCTGTGCCAAGCTGGGCCAATGTGGGGCTGGAGGGAGCCCAGTGAAGGAGAAGGGGCGTCCACAGCCTCACGGAGGCAGGCAGGAGCAAGAGTCACCTCCCCCACCTCCTGCTCCCCACAGGCCAAAATAAGGAACTAAAGTTGCTCTTGACTGAGCACCAGGGCTGGGGGCAGGAAGGGGACTTGAGGGTAGCAGCATTCAGTGTCTGTCAAGGGGAGAAAAAGCTTTATCTGCCTTAAACCTCAGGTGCCTCTCTGTGTTGGGAGTCCCTTCTGAGCACTGGGGGAACAGGTGTCTCGTGGACTCCCCCTCACCTGCTCAAGGACAGCTGGCAGGGGCTGTGGCCACACTAACCCAGGAGTTCAGAGAAAAAGGTTCCCTACCCAAGGGGACACTGGGAGCAAGGATTAGAGTTCACGTCTGAGTCTTTTTTTTTTTTTTTTTTTTTTTGAGATGGAGTCTGGCTCTGTAGCCCAGGCTGGAGTGCAGTGGCTGGATCTCAGCTCACTGCAAGCTCCGCCCCGGGTTCACGCCATTCTCCTGCCTCAGTCTCCTGAGTAGCTGGGACTACAGGCGCCTGCCACCTCGCCTGGCTAGTTTTTTGTATTTTTTAGTAGAGATGGTGTTTCACCGTGTTAGCCAGGATGGTCTCGATCTCCTGACCTCGTGATCCGCCCGTCTCGGCCTCCCAAAGTGCTGGGATTACAGGCTTGAGCCACCGCGCCCGGCCCACGTCTGAGTCTTAAGCCCATGATGATGAGGGTGCTCGGCCCCTCTCCCCACCTCTTCCTCCTTCTCTCTTCCTCACTCCCCTCCTCCGCCTGCCTCCAGAAGAGGGGGCCGGCCATGTGGGAGGCCTGGCTGAGAGCTCGGACTTCCCAGAGGAGCCCAGATTGGACACTGCAGCCAGCCTGAGCAGCCCGGTCTCACTCAGAGACACCCCCAGTCTCCACCCTGCTCTGAACCCTTTCACTCACCAGCAATCCACCCCAAGGACTGAACTCACCCCTGACCCCTAGGTTGACACATACAACTTACAGAGAATGAGGGCCGGGCACAGGGTCACAGGCCAGGGCAAGCCACAGACTGGCTCCTCATCCCAGGCAGGGAGAGGCCAGGGAGCCAGGAGTTTGAACCCAGTGCCGCTCCTGACTGCCTGGTGATGCTGGCAAACCGCCAGCCCTCCCAGGGCCTCAGCCATCCCTCCTGTAAAATGGGGCTAAGGAGATAACCTACTTCTAGGGTTCTGTGAATGATTACACAAGAAAAAGCGCCAGGTGCAGGGCCTGGCTGAGGCTGGGGTGCAAAAATGGACCGGGAAGGCTGCGGGAGGAGGGGACGCCTGCACTGCTTCTGGAAGGAGCTGTCTGGACAGCAGTCCTCCAGTGCCTCGAACAAACATCCAAAATCCAGAGAGTTCACAGGGCCCAGAGCACAGAGTGGGTATGCGGGAGGGGGGCAAGAGATGGCGCTGCAGAGGTGAGAAGGGCCTCCCAGGGGTCTCACCATCCCAGGGAGTCTCATTCTCCTCCCAGAGGATGTCCTCACCCACCCCAACCAGTTCTGTCCTCTCTCCTGCCCCAGGGGCCTCTTCACTTTCCTGCATCTCCCTCTCCCCAGGATGTATCAGCCCCTGTCAGGGACTGTCGCTCTCCCTCCCCACCCAGGAGAGTTCTCACCCTCCTCCCCTCCCCACCCAGAGTAGTCCTCGCCCTCCTCCCCTCCCCACCCAGGACAGTCCTCACTCTCTTCCCAGGAGTGCTGGAGCTGCAGGGACCAGGGCTGGGGACGTGTGTCGCCATCCCTAGTCCCTGACCCACCCACCCTGCCTCTCCACAGGCCCTGGGTGCCAGGCCCTGTGGGTGGATGGGGGCCCAACATCATTGATGGTGAGCCTGGGGGAAGAGGCCCACTTCCAATGCCTGCACAATGGCAGCAACGCCAACATCACCTGGTGGCGCGTCCTCCACGGCAACCACACGTTGCCCCCTCAGTTCGTGGGCGTGGGCCAGGGCTACAATGGTACGCTGACCATCCAGAACGTGAGCAAGAGCCACGGGGGCATATACCTGTGCCGGGTCCAGGAGGGCAATGAGCCATACCAGCAGTCCTGTGGCACCTACCTCCGTGTGCGCAGTGAGTGGCCCAGCCCTGGCCCCTACTCCCACTTTCCCGCTGGGGACACTCGGTTTCTCTTTGAAGTGGGGATAGAGCCAGTACCTTCATTGTGGGTTTCAAACCGGCTTGGACAGAGGGACTGACGTTCTCCTCCGCAGAGTCGGGGCTCTGAGGGGTCTGGGGCCTTGCAGGGGGTGGCGGGTCCAGGAGGCTAGGGAGAACAGGAGGTGCCAGGGCTCTGAGCCACACCACCTCCTTGCAGATCCGCCCCCCAGGCCCTTCCTGGACATGGGGGAGGGCACCAAGAACCGAATCATCACAGCCGAGGGGATCATCCTCCTGTTCTGCGCGGTGGTGCCTGGGACGCTGCTGCTGTTCAGGGTGAGCCTCCTCGGACCCCCGAGTCAGCCGGGCGAGGGCCTGGACTGAGGGACCCCCTGATGCCCAGGTAGCCCTCTAGAGCCTGAGGTTCCCGCCCAAAACTTGGGAGAATGAAAGCACCCACCACACAGGGGCTGTGGAAGTTAAATGAATGAATATAAAGAAGGGACCTGGGCCGGGCGCGGTGGCTCAAGCCTGTAATCCCAGCACTTTGGGAGGCCAAGACGGGTGGATCACGAGGTCAGGAGATCGAGACCATCCTGGCTAACATGGTGAAACCCCATCTCTACTAAAAAATACAAAAAACTAGCTGGGCGAGGTGGCGGGCGCCTGTAGTCCCAGCTACTCGGGAGGCTGAGGCAGGAGAATGGCGTAAGCTCAGGAGGCGGAGCTTGCAGTGAGCTGAGATCCAGCCACTGCACTCCAGCCTGGGCAACAGAGCCAGACTCCGTCTCAAAAAAAAAAAGAAGGGACCTGAACTGGCGCTGGGCCCAGGGGGTGTCTTCAATTTGGTTACCCCTTCTGGGCTGTCCTCACGTCCACCTCCCCGCAAAAAGAGTCTCATTCTTCCCCCTAAGAGTGTCCTCACTCTCCTCCTGCCCTCACCCAGGAGTGTGGTTACCCTCCAGGTATAGCCAAGACCAGGGAAGGTGGGGCCTGGGGGGTCCTCCCAGAATCTGTGATCTATACCGGCCTCTCCTTAGGCCCCACAGAAAGTGTGACTGTTATTGTTATTATTCATGGCAAATAGTAAGGGAGTGGAGAGTCAAGAAGATGCTAACTTGGGAGGCCGAGGCAAGAGGATCACCTGAGGCCACAAGTTTGAGACCAGTCTGGTCAACACAGCAAGACCCTATCTCTACCAAAAAAAAAAAAAAGTCTTAAAAAAAAATTAGCCAGGCATGGCTAACCTCTAGTCCCAGCTACTCAGGGGACTGAGGTGGGAGGATCGCTTGAACTTAGGAGTTCAAGGCTGCAGTGAAATATGATGTTGCCACAGCACTCCAGCCTGGGCAACTGAGGGAGAAGAAAGAAAGAGAGAAAGAGAGAGGGAGGAAGGGATGGAGGGAAGGAAGGAAGGAAGGGAAGGAATGTAAGGAAGGGAAGGAAAGAAGGGAAAGGAAAGGGAAGGGAATGAGAATGGAAGGGAGAAAGAAAAAGAGGAAAGAAAAGAAAGAGACAGCGAAAGAAAGAGGAAGGAAGGAAGGAAGGAAGGAAGGAAGGAAGGAAGGAAGGAAGGAAGGACGGACACTGGTTATAGACTCAGAGAGAACTGCTACCAGTATGTGGCCTTGGGAACATCTCTTACCCTTTCTGGAAAAGCACTTCCTGGCATCCAGGAGGGTCCGAAAGATATTCACCTCCCCCCGCTCACTGAGGCACCCACCCCACACACCCCCACAGAAACGATGGCAGAATGAGAAGCTCGGGTTGGATGCCGGGGATGAATATGAAGATGAAAACCTTTATGAAGTGAGTGAAGGGTGGCAACGGGGTGGGGCAGTTGTGTTAGGGGTGGGGGCATTCCCTCTGGGGTGGCTGGGGACAGGGACCCCAGGTGTCAGGGTGCTGATGTTCGCTGCCTTGTTTCCACCCCAGGGCCTGAACCTGGACGACTGCTCCATGTATGAGGACATCTCCCGGGGCCTCCAGGGCACCTACCAGGATGTGGGCAGCCTCAACATAGGAGATGTCCAGCTGGAGAAGCCATGACACCCCTACTCCTGCCAGGCTGCCCCCGCCTGCTGTGGACCCAGCTCCAGTGTCTCAGTTCACTACCCTGGGACATTCTGCCTTCAGCCCTTCTGGGGGCTTCCTTAGTCATCTTCCCTCAGTGGGGAGTGGGGGGTAATCTCACTCTTCTCCAGGCCAGGCCTCCTTGGACTCCCCAGGGGGTGTCCCACTCTTCTTCCCTCTAAACTGCCCCATCTCCTAACCTAACCCCCCCTGCTGCCTTTCCCAGGCTCCCCTCACCCAAGCGGGTAATGAGCCCTTAATCACTGCCTCCAGGTGAGCTGATTGTAGCAGCTCCCCTGTCACCCCCTCCTCCATGATCTGTCAGTGTCACCCCCTCCTCCATGATCTATCAGGACCACCTAGTAATAATAAATTCTTCCCAACTGCAGACCTTCGCAGGAGTCGTGGATCTTATGGGAACTGCCTCTCCCACCTGCCCCTCAGACCCAGGAGTCCCAGCCCAAACCACCCCCTACCCACTCCCTACACCTGAAACCAGGTAGCCAGTCTGGGCTGCCCTCCTGGGAGAACAGGATGTCTCTTGGGAAGGTCCCTAGCCCAGCTGAAGGACCGGTTTGGCCCTCTTTGCAAGGCCTCACCCTAGGGTCATGTCCTTAAGCAAGAAGGGGACAAGATCAAGATAGGTGTGACTACCAAATTATTTATGCTTTTTTTTTGAGACAGAGTCTCACTCTGTCACCCAGGTTGATGTGCTCACTGCAACCTCCACCTCCTGGGTTCAAGCGATTCTCCTGCCTCAGCCTCCCAAGTAGCTGGGATTATAGGCACCTGCCACCATGCCCAGCTAATTTTTGTATTTTTAGTAGAGGTGGGGTTTCACCATGTTGGCCAGGCAGGTCTTGAACTCCTGACCTCAGGTTATCTGCCCGCCTTGGCCTCCCAAAGTGCTGGGATTACAGGCCTGTGAGCCACTGCGCCTGGCCGCTTTTTTTTTTTTGAGACAGAATCTGACTCTGTCACCCAGGCTGGAGTGCAGTGGCGCAATCTCAGCCCACTTCAACCTCCACCTCTCAAGCTCAAGCGATTCTTGTACCTCAGGCTCCTGAGTAGCTGGGATGACAGGCATGTGCCACCACGCCCAGCTAATTTTTGTTTTAGTAGTGACGGGGTTTCACCATGTTGACCAGGCTGGTCTTGAACTCCTGACCTCAAGTGATCCACCATGCTTCGGTCTCCCAAAGTGCTGGGATTACAGGGGTGAGGCACTTTATGCATATTTAAGCCTTGGAAACACAGGGACTATCTTGTGGGGCTAGTACAGAATTCAGACTGCAGCCTTTTCCCGATGGGTTGACTTAGAGAAGGGGCATTTTGGAGGGTCTGTAGTCCTAACCTGGGGATAGCAGGGAGATCCAGGGGCAATGACAGAGAGGCACAGAGACACGGATTTCCTGAGAAAGGGAGAGGAGAGAGGTTGAGACCCAGTGATCGTGAAAGGGACGAGCAAGTGAAGGAAGAGAGGATGAGACCCTGGGAATCCGGCAGAGAGACAGGGACGTGGAGAGAGAGGGACAGAGACAGAGCGAGAAGGAAAGGAAGAAACACAAGGGAGAAGGGGCAACCGAAAATGGGCACAAAGAGGCCCAGGCACAGCTGGGGAAATGCCAGAGACTGAGACGGAGATGCAGAAAGATACAGAGAGACCCGGAGAGGGTAGAGAAGAGCTCTCGGGGAGAAAGTGATGGAGGGACAGAGAGGAGAGGTGGAGGCCAAGGAGGGAAAGATCCCAATAGAGAAAGACAGAGGGACAGAGAAGGGGACGCAGACGCAGGCGGGAGCATACCCACAGAGGCGAAGGAAGGGCGCAAGACCAAGAGAACCACAGACGCGGAAAGCCGGGGAGGTCGTGGCTCGGTGTGGGGCGCACGGGGAGCAGGGCTTGCCCCCCAGCACCTCCGGGGAGGTGACCCCAGCCAGGAGATGCGAGCCCCGCGGAGCCCGCGCCCGGCGGACGGACCGATGGACAAAGCCGGGGAGAGCCCGGGCGCGGCCGGGGTGGGGCCGGTGCCCGCGGGGACCCGGGCGCAGCGGGGAAAGGAGGGGCGGGCAAGCGGCGAGAAGGGGAAGGAAGCGGAGGTGCCGGGCGGGCGCGGGGCGCGGGCAGGAAGCGGGGAGGGGCGGCGGGGCGGGGGCCTCCGGAAAAACGCCCCGACTTCCTGCCCCGCCAGAGCCAGGAAGCGGGAGCCGGGACCCAGGGCCCGGGATTGCCGAGCCCGACCTCGGGCGCCCCGCCGGTCACCTCCGCGCGGACACCAGGTACTCGGTCCCCGGCCCCGCCCGGCTTCCTCCCCTCGGCTGCTGGGTGAAGTGGGGAGGAGGAGGGAGGGGCTGGGGCGCTGCCGCCAGCAGAGGGGCCTCCTCCGGACCCCACGGAGCCAGCGGCGCACCTCCTCGGGCCTCAGTTTTCCCATCTGTTAAAGGGAGCAAAGAGGGGAGAACTCACACTTGACGAGTACCCCGTAGGTGGGGACGAACGGTGCGAGGCCAGGGCCAAGGCCTCCCACCTGCTCAGTGGAGGACAGACGATCACTCCCATTGTACGGGTGGGGAAACCGAGGCCCGGGGAGCCAAACCGACTGGTCCCAGGGAACGCACATCATGAGACAGCGTGGAGTTGGGATTTGAACTCGCACGTGCTTTCCGCAAAGCGCCATCCTCCAACCTCCGCAAGCTTTAGGGCCACCTAAAAAAGAAAAACAACAATAACAACGAGGGCCGCTGTGAAGCTGAAAGTTGCAGAGTGCATTTGAAAGAGTTTTAGGAAAGCTCTTTTCTAGGTTATTAATTATACCGTGGGAGACAAGTGTAGGGAGAGAGCGGGAGGCCTTCTCCCATTGTACAGATGGGAAGACTGAGGCCTGCAGCGTAGTCATTACTTTTTGCAGATTACACTGCATGTCAGAGGGAAAGGTGTGCTGGAACTCAAGACTTTTGCTTTTCCAGTTCCAAAGGAGGGGGGGGGGGGTGGGGGCGGAGGGGATTGATGTACGAGCGTTGGAAATTCAGCGGGTCCCCTAAGTGGGGAGACTAATAGGACGGGGAGCCCCAGTCCGCGGTCGGAGTGCTCAGCGCCCGGGTGACTCGGAGATCTCGGATCAAACTCAGGAGGAGTTGCACCCATCTGCCTCTCCGGGCGTGGGGCGGGGCCCGGGGAGTGACGGGGGCAGTCGAGATACGGAAACGCCGGCCCTCCAATTCAGGCCAGAGCGGCCCTATCTGGCCTGCGTGGCGCAATGCAGCGCTAGAGCGGCCGGCGGGAGGAGTAGAGTCGCCGGGGCCGGAGCCCGGCAGGAGCCGGGCTAGAGCGGCTGGCAGGAGGAGTGGAGCTGGGCGCAAAGGTGGACTCGGCGGCTAGAGCGACGCGGCGGCAGGGGTGGGGAGAGTACGGAGCCGGCGCGCGGAGGCTTCGGTTCCGGTGGCGGTGGTGGCTTCTCTTTCCACCTGGAGCAGGTGAGGGACGCGGTCCCCAGCGGGCGCCAGACCCTGACTCTGCACGTCCTCCCCGGCATCCCTAGCCGTGCACACTGCCACGTCCCCCGTAGGATTTAGGGCCCTCGTAAGACCGGCCACGTCCATGTAAGATTTGGGGCTCGTGTAGACCAGCCACATTCCGTATAGATTACAAAGTCTTTCAGACCCTCCAGGTTCCTGCCAGCCCCCCATGGATAACTGGTTTCTCATAGACGTGGAGTCCTCATAGATAAGGAGCATCCCCTGGAATCCGGGGCTCTACAGATCATGGGTCTCGGGACCCACCACGCACCCCTATGGAATTCTGAGCCCCTTTTAATTTCCAGAGGTTCCACAGACTGGCAGCTGTCCCTATAGAATCATGATCCTGGATCCTTTAGACCCACTGTGTGTCAAATCGAATCTGGGGAGTTACACATTCCAATGACTCCTTTTAGGTTCTTTAAGGCTCCCAGAAGTTCTTGGAGACCCCGAGTCACCTGCTCAACACCTTATAGACCCCGAGCCCTGCATAGAACTCAAGCACCCATGTAGCCCCCCAACCCATGGACCTTCTAAACCAGCCCTAACCCCCCAGCGCCCAATGCACGTAGTGTTCCCTCTGCTGGACCCGCCATCCCCCAGCCCCAGGCCTATAGAGATCAGTTGCCTATAGAGATCCATCTATTCTCTGACAGCTTCACCTCTAATTCTCCAGCCTTTGTGGGACCCCCCCAACCCCGCCTCCTAAACAAGCAACACTCCTGGCCTCCATCATCTCCAGCCCCCAGGCCTCTGTGGAGCAGCCCTATCCAACTTGCACTCTTGGCTAGGCCATAGTGACCACATACCCGTGACTTTTCCAGGCATCCATAAGAAGACGTGATGTGTCTCAGAGCTTTGGTTCACATTTTAGTTTGTGAAGGGTAGGGTGGGGGCTCTCCATGCTCTGAAGCAATGCCCTCTGTTTTGTTTTATTTTGTCTTATTTATTTATGTATTTATTTATTGAGACGAAGTCTCACTTCTGTCACCAGGCTGGAGTGCAGTGGTGCGATCTCAGCTCACTGCAGTCTCCGCCTCCCGGATTCAAGCGGTTCTCCTGCCTCAGCCTCCCGAGTAGCTGGGACTACAGGCTTGTGCCACCATGCCCAGCTAATTTTTGTATTTTTAGTAGAGACAGGGTTTCACTGTGTTGGCCAGGATGGTGTTGATCTCTTGACTTAGTGATCCGCCTGCTTCGGTCTCCCAAAGTGCTGGGATTACAGGTGAGAGCCACCACGCCCGGCCTGTTTTATTTTAAGACAAAGTCTCACTCTGTCGCCCAGGCTGGAGGGCAGTGGCACAATCTTGGCTCACTGCAACGTCTGCCTCCTGGGCTCAAGCGATCTTCTCACCTTAGCCTCCTAAGTAGCTGGGACTACAGGCATGAGCCACCACACCTGGCTATCTTTTGTAGAGACAGGGTTTCACCATGTTAGCCAGACTGTTCTTGAACTCCTGAGCTCAAGTGATCCACCCGCCTTGGTCTTCCAAAGTGCTGGGATTACAGGTGTGAGCTACTGGGCCCACCAAATGCAGTTTATTTTAAATGCATAAACTCTGGCCGGGCGCGGTGGCTCAAGCCTGTAATCCCAGCACTTTGGGAGGCTGAGACGGGCGGATCACGAGGTCAGGAGATTGAGACCATCCTGGCTAACACGGTGAAACCCCGTCTCTACTAAAAAATACAAAAAACTAGCCGGGCGACGTGGCTGCGCCTGTAGTCCCAGCTACCCGGGAGGCTGAGGCAGGAGAATGGCATGAACCCGGGAGGCGGAGCTTGCAGTGAGCTGAGATCTGGCCACAGCACTCCAGCCTGGGTGACAGAGCAAGACTCCGTCTCAAAAAAAAAAAAAAAAA
>NC_045454.1:15943324-15956487 GCF_002776525.5 Piliocolobus tephrosceles | reverse complement strand
AAAAAAAAAAAAAAAAATGCATAAACTCTGTAGCCCAATTGCCTAGGTCTGAGTCCTGGTTCTGCTTCATATGAGCTGTGCCTCTGTTTCCTTCTTTGTTAAATGAAGATGAGAATAATAATGATTCTTGGAGTCACTGAGAGGATTAAATGAGTTATTACCTATAAACCAGCGATGCCATGCCTGGCACTTACTAAGTGTCTCTTATGTGTCAGCTATCATTTCATTATCATTGTGATAAGGAATAAGGAGGCCGGGCGTGGTGGCTCAAGCCTGTAATCCCAGCACTTTGGGAGGCCAAGACGGGCGGATCACGAGGTCAGGAGATTGAGACCATCCTGGCTAACACGGTGAAACCCCATCTCTACTAAAAAAAAAAAATACAAAAAACTAGCGGGGCGAGGTGGCGGGCGTCCGTAGTCCCAGCTACTCGGGAGGCTGAGGCAGGAGAATGGCGGAAACCCGGGAGGCGGAGCTTGCAGTGAGCTGAGATCCGGCCACTGCACTCCAGCCTGGGGGACAGAGCGAGACCCCCTCTCAAAAAAAAAAAAAAAAGGAATAAGGAGATAAGAACTCGGCAAGCGCACAGTTCCAGACCTGGCACCGAGCACTTGCAGAGATAATGAGCATCCCCTCCTTTGCCTTTTGTTTTGTTTTGTTTTGTTTTGTTTTGTTTTGTTTTGTTTTTGAGACGGAGTCTCGCTCTGTCACCCAGGCTGGAGTGCAGTGGCGCATGGTCTCTGCTCACTGCAAGCTCCGCCTCCCGGGTTCGCGCCATTCTCCTGCCTCAGCCTCCCAAGTAGCTGGGACTACAGGTGCCCGCCACCATGCCCAGCTAATTTTTTGTATTTTTTTTTGTAGAGACGGGGTTTCACCATGTTAGCCAGGATGGTTTCAATCTCCTGACCTCGTGATCCGCCCGCCTCGGCTGAGACGGAGTCTCACTCTGTCCACCAGGCTGGAGTGCAGTGGCGCGATCTCGGCTCACTGCAAGCTCCGCCTCCTGGGTTCACGCCATTCTCCTGCCTCAGCCTCCCTAGTAGCTGGGACTACAGGCGCCCGCCACCGCGCCCAGCTAATTTTTTGTGTTTTTAGTAGAGACGGGGTTTCACCGTGGTCTCGATCTCCTGACCTTGTGATCCGCCCACCTCGGCCTCCCAAAGTGCTGGGATTACAGGCGTGAGCCACCGCGCCCGGCCCCTTTGCCTTTTTTTAATCTCCCTGCCTTAGTTGAGCATTTCTGCCTCTGAGTGGGATGAGCATGCACCCTCCACGTCCGTGGTCATGTTTCATAGTGAGACAGGGTCTCACTGTGTTGCCCAGGCTGGTCTCGAACTCCTGAGCTCAAGCGATCTTCCGACCTTGGCCTCCCAAAGTGCTGGGGTTACAGGCATGAACCACCTCGCCTGGCCAGTTTGCAAATTTATTAAAGTGAATGTTTAGCAGTGCTTGAATCTTGAACTGCCCAAGCTTAGATATTGGACAAATACTCTTTATGGGAAAGAATAAAAATGATGCCTTCCCCAGGTGGACCCTCAGGGTGGCATTTGGACACTCCAGAAAGCATCATTGTTTAATCATCAAAATCCTGGTTACCATTTACTGGGGAGCTAGGGAGGAGGCCCATAAAGCAGGAGAAGGGTGGGTCTCTGCCAGCTAGGGTTATAAATAGCTTTGGGCCTTGGGGAGCCCCCCCCACTGGTCCACCCCACCCCTCTTTCCACAGCTCCTTCCCGCCTGACACGGGCTCTATGGCATTAGTCAGACTAATTAAGGACACAGAAGATGTCGGTGGAAAGACTCAGAGAGAAGTGGAGACTCAAGGAGAGACAAAGATGGGAAAGACAGCAAGAGATGGGGGAGAAAAAGGGATGGAGAGAGATGAGAGACAGCACTTGAGACCGTGACTCAGAGAGGTGTGAGGATGGTGGCTGCAGAAACCAGATGTGGGAGGACAGAGGCACAGAGACAGGGACAGGACAGACAGAGCTACAGAAGCAGGAAGGGGGTGTCACCGCTGAGAGGGACAGATGGAAGGAGGGGAGGCAGGGACGGTGGGGAAAATGAGACAGTTCTGGAGGAAGGCAAAGAGAAAAATCAGGAAACAGGGTGAAGAGAGACCAAGACATGAAACAGATTCAAGGGTCAGACAGCCAAGGAGAGCCGGCTGCAGACAGACCAAGGTGCACGTAGCGTGGAGGAGACAGACGCACCTTGGAGATGGGCTGTCTGAGGTCCCATCACTTATTTTCCGAGACTGGAAGCCTGGGAAGAGATGAGGTCCCTGGGGGAAAGAAGAGCTGGGTTTGAGGACTCCTGGTCCCTGAGGGAGGAGGGTTCTGAGTTTTGTTTTCTTATGTGGAGAGTTGGGGGTTGGGGGTTTGTCATTGTGACTTCCTGTCACAGGAAGTGGGGCTGGTGGGTTCCAAGCAACATCCTGCCCCAGGCCTGTCACAGACCAGAGGAGACCCCTGCACCCCACTTCTCTCCCGCCTCTCCTCTAACCCTTCCATCCCGGCTTGCCTCTAGGCTGTGCTCTCAGGAATTAGCCCCCAGGCCTCTGATCCCTCCAACCTGGGAGTCCAGTCCCCCAGCCCCCTCTTCCATTCGAGCGTTAGGGACTCCAGATTGCAGGCTCTCAGACTCAGCCTTCCCATGGACCCAGGCTCCTGAGCCTCCAATGCCTGCCCCCGCAAGGCTCCCGTCCTTGGGCTCCCGCCCCCTGGCGGGTCTCTGAAGGGCTCTTTGTGGCCACACAGAGGCCCCATTGAGCTGCAGAGGCCGGGATGGGGGAGGCTGTTTACTCACCTTCACACCTGGGCCAGGAATCTGTGAGTAACCACCCTGGGCCGCCGCCTCCCACCCTCCTAACCGCAGCCCCTCCTGTTCCCCCAGCCCTGCAGAGCCCAGGGAGATGGAAGACGTTGCCCGAGGGGCGGTGAGTGGACAGAGCAAGGGGTGAGGGGACTCTGGGGCTGTGGGTGGGGAAGTCTGTGGACTGAAGCCACCCTCCCCTTCCACAGGCCTCCCCAGGCCCCTCCCGGCCTGGCCTGGTTCCCGTCAGCATCATCGGGGCTGAGGATGAGGATTTTGAGAACGAGCTGGAGACGGTGAGTGGGAGATAGGGTGGAAAAGCTCTGTCCCAGGCTCAGCATCCCGCCCCAGGTCCCCTCCCACCCGCAGATATGTCTTCTCAGCCTCTTCCCACGGTTTGTCCCATCCTCTCATCTCCATGGTACCTCCCTCCTAACCTCACCGACCCCATACTCGGAGCCCACACAGCAGCATGGACGCCCACCCTTCTTACTCTTAACCCCATTTCTTATCATTGCTCTCTCCTCTCCCAGCAGGGACCCCAATTTCTTCTCTCCTAATTTCTGTCCTCATCATCCACCATTATAATATTAAATCTCATCCATTCTCCCTGACCACCTGCCCTTGCTGTCATCATTATTTCATGGACACTGTCACCACTCCCCACTTCCCAGGAGCTAACCCTGACTTGGATCCCTTGTGAAGTACCAGGAATGGGTAGGGTCAACCCCAAGGCCCCTCTTCTTCTCCTCATTGTACTCACCCCTGCCTGAACTCCCAGAACTCAGAAGAGCAAAACAGCCAGTTCCAGAGCCTGGAGCAAGTGAAGCGGCGCCCAGCCCACCTCATGGCCCTCCTGCAGCACGTGGCCCTGCAGTTTGAGCCAGGACCCCTGGTGAGGGCAGGGCTGGGTGGGCACAGGGAGGGGTGGGGCTGGGAAAGGCACAGCTTTTGGCAAATTAAACCAGCGAGCTAGTGCTGGGAGGGTCTGGAAAAGCAGATCTAGAAAACAGTGCCAGATCTAGAAAGAGAGAATGCCTTAGACAAGAGCTAGAAAGCATGCCACGTGACCTCAACAGGCTTACAGGTGCCCAGGGTAGATCTTAGTGTGCAGTGGGCAGGGTACACACGGCAAGACCCCGCAGAGCCACGGAGTCCAGCAGCCTGTGGCAGCGCCCTTCCGTGGACTCTGGGATACTGAATCCTTCTCTCCAAAGCCTTCTCAGCAGATGCCAGCACGCAGTCATTCAGGGTTGGTGCTTGGGAGAAGGCTGTTAGCCATCCCAGGTGTAGGGGGCACAGCAGGCCCTGATCCAGAAACAGGAAAACTACCACACACAGCTCACAAAAGAGACCACAAAAGTGTGGCTCCAGAAGCCTCCGTATGAGGCAGAAGATACCTGGGAGATATGGATGGACAACCGTGCCATCCAGAAACAGCTGCAGAGTCTAGAAAAACCAGCAGGTGATTTAGAAAGGGAGAGGCCACAGTGCTGGCTGGGAGTGGATCTGTAGACAAGGGTCTCGTCCCAAGAAGACCCAGTCCAGCCCAGCACAGGATAGGAGTTGGGGACAGCCAGGGCACTGCACCATGTGGACATGCGTAGTAGACTCCTCCAGAAAACGAGAAAATCGATAGAGTGGGGAGAAGCGCCCAAGGCATGCGGAAAGAAGAATACGTCAGCTGCAAGACCAGAGGCTGGTCATCCTGACACCAAAGCATCAGATATGCAGAAATTTAGGAAACTGCAGTCTTTCCCCCGTCTGCATTCTCTTTCCAGAAGAGTGGCTCCCTGCACAACCACATGCATGGAAATTCTGGCCCTCTGAGCAAGGGGGTACCCCATGCAAGCCTTAGGGTTTCTAGAACACCAGATCATGGACATCAGCCCAGGGATCGTGCTGACTACCATGTTCTTTTACAGATGTGGAAACTGAGGCCTAGAGAAGGTCAGGGACTTGCCTGAGGTGACCCTGGCAGCCTCTGGGCATTTTGAGGTTTATCCTCACACAGCTCCCTCACCCCATCAGCTTGTGGGGAGCCGATCAGAGATAGCTGTGGTCCCCTGGGCGGCTTCCTGTTGGCCTCTCTTAGAATTTTGCTATATTTGGGGAGTGTGGAGAGTGGATATAGATTTGTTAAAACTGTTTAAAGTGGAGAAGGAGGACCAGGCCTGGTGGTTCATGACAGTAGTCCCAACGCTTTGGGAGGCTGAGGCAGGAGGATGGCTTGAGCCTGGGAGGTCGAGGCTGCAGTGACTGCACCACTACACTCCAGCCTGGGCAACAGAGTGAGACCCTGTCTTGAAATAAATAAATAAAAGGTGGGGCCGGGCACGGTGGCTCATGCCTGTAATCCCAGAACTTTTGGGAGGCCGAGGCGGGTAGATCACTTGAGATCAGGAATTCGAGACCAGCCTGGCCAACATGGTAAAACCCTGTCTGTACTAAAAATATGAAGATGGGGCAGGCGCGGTGGCTCACGCCTATAATCCCAGCACTTTGGGAGGCCGAGGCAGGTGGATCACCTGACGTCAGGAGTTCAAAACCAGCCTCATGGTGAAATCCCATCTCTACCAAAATACGAAAATTAGCCAGGCACAATGGTACACGCCTGTAATCCCAGTTACTCGAGAGGCTGAGGCAGGAGAATCACTTGATCTTGGGAGGTGGAGGTTGTGATGAACCAAGATTGCACCACTGCACGCCAGCCTAGGCGAAAAAAAAAAAAATTAGCCAGGCATGGTGGTAGGCACCTGTAATCCAAGCTACTCCAGAGGCTGAGGCGGGAGAATTGCTTGAACCCAGGAGGAGGTTGCAATGAGCCAAGATCGCGCCACTGCACTCCAGCCTGGGTGACACAGCGAGACTCCATCTCCAAAAAGAAAAAGGAGAAAAAGTCCCACTCCCATTGGAGTGAGTTCATTTCCCAGATGAGAGCCCCCAGGAGCCAGGGCAGGTTGGAGTCCCCACTGTCACCCAGCACAGGGGCTGGCACTCAGGAAATGCGTGACAAATGACACAGTGAGCCCCACTTGTCCACCTGTTCTTTACAAGCCCTCAGTATGCACAGGGCACCATCTGGGACACAGACAGATCAACCTACAACACCCCTCAACGCACACAAACCCTTGAGCTGCTCAGTCTTTCTAGGCAGCAGAATGTAGTGGAGACAGGCTGCCTGTATTCGAATCCTAACTTTGCCACTTAGTAGCTGTGTGATTTTGGGTTTTATTTATTTATTTATTTCTGAAACAATCTTGCTCTGTCGCCCAGGCTGGAGTGCAGTGGCACAATCTCCACTCACTGCAACCTCCATCTCCTGGGTTCAAGCAGTTCTCCCTGCCTCAGCCTCCCAAGCAGCTGGGATTACAGGTGCCCACCACCACACCTGGCTAATTTTTTAGTTGTTTTATTTTTAGTAGAGACAGGGTTTTGCCATGTTGGCCAGGCTGGTCACAAATTCCTGACCTCATGTGATCCACCTGCCTCGGCCTCCCAAAGTGCTGGGATTGCAGGTGTGAGCCACCATGCCTGGCCTAGCTGTGTGTCTAAGCTTGAATAAACTTCTTGAGCTCCGTTTTCTCATCTGTAAAATGGGGATAATCACAGTCCCTACGCTTGAACACGTTAACGCACGTAGAGGGTGTAGAGCAGCATCTGGCATACAGTAAGCCCTCAGTATAGACAGTAGTAGTAGTTGTCATTGTTGCCAGGAGGAGACCATGATGAAGAACCACAAAGGACCACAGCACAGGATGGAAAATTAGAAAATGTGAATGGCGGCCCCAGGGAGCCTGCAGGGGAACCCAGGGCCTGGTGTTAGGGATGGAGGTCAGGGAGTGCTTCCCGGAGGAGGTGGCAGTTGAGTCCCATAACCATGGGGTGGTCAGGAGGCGGGGAAGGCCCTCTTCAAAGGGAGAGTGTGGTTTGAGGCGGGGTGGGGGAGCGGAGAGTCACACTGTGTGTCTCCCCCAGCTTTGCTGTCTGCATGCCGACATGCTGGGCTCACTGGGCCCCAAGGAGGCCAAGAAGGCCTTCCTGGACTTCTATCACAGCTTCCTGGAGAAGACAGCGGTGAGAGATCTTCAGGCTGCCCCAACCCCGCAATCCCTGTTTGGGCCTACAGAGTCACCATGAGGTCCCCAACCTCTGCCCTGAGGGCAGCTGCTGAGCCAGGCCTTCCCCAGCACCCTCACTTATGTCAGGGTTCCTGGCAGTCCTCCCGGCCTGCGTCTCAGCACACCAAGTCCTCCTCTTCACCCCATTCTCTCTCTTGAGCAGGTTCTGCGGGTGCCGGTCCCACCCAATGTCGCCTTTGAACTTGGTAAGGAGAAGGATGGGATGAGGGAGAGGTGTCTAGCAGGGACTACACCTCCCAGGAGGCCAAGGGGAGGGAGGCCGCACTCCCACGCTCTGCTCGGACAGCCGAGATCCATTCATTCCTTCTGGCAGCGGCCTCAGGAAGCGTGGCTGTTGGAGTCCAAAGGTGGGTGGGGGCCGTGGTCCAAGCCACCAGGAAGTGGACCCTAGCCCCCCATGTGTGTCCCTGCAGACCGCACTCGGGCTGACCTCATCTCCGAGGATGTCCAGCGGCGGTTCGTGCAGGAGGTGGTGCAAAGCCAGCAGACAGCCGTGGGCCGGCAGCTGGAGGACTTCCGCTCCAAGCGGCTCATGGGCATGACGCCCTGGGAGCAGGAGCTGGCCCAGCTGGAGGCTTGGGTTGGGCGAGACCGAGCCAGCTACGAGGCCCGGGAGCGGCACGTGGCGGAGCGGCTGCTCATGCACCTGGAGGAGATGCAGTGAGTGGGCCAGCCCTGGTGGGAGCATTGCCCCTCCCTAGCGCCGGGGCACCCCTGCTACCTCTGGCATGTTCCATGCCGTTTGTGGGTTCCCTCTTCAGCGTCAGGGTTCATTTCTTGGCACTGGGGCTCTTCCTCTGCCCTGGCATTTTAACTCACCTTGGATCTGAGTCTTCCCTTTCCAACTTTGGGGTTCCCTTGTCATTTCTGGGTCTTGTCTGTGATCTGGCACTTGGATCCCGTCCTCCTGGATGAGAGACCTCCCTCCCTCTTGTGACGGTCCTTCCCGATCCCTTCCGCAGTATCCCCTCTCTGTCTCTCTTCGCCCTTCCTGTCCCAGGACATCAACCCTGAGATGTGTCCTGGGTGGATGGGGACCCCAGACCTAGCAAATATGTCACAAACATCTCTCTTCCTTCTACAGACATACCATCTCTACCGATGAAGAAAAGAGGTGAGGGGGGCAGGGAGGGCGGCAGGGAGAGGTGTGCAGCCTCCTGGGTTTGAGGGAGGAGGGGGCTGGGGGTCTGGATTCCTGGGTCTAAGGGAGGAGAGGGCTGGGGACTTGGACTCCTGGGTCTGAGGGAGGAGGAGGCTGGGTGCCTGGACTCCTGGGTTGAGAGAGGAGGAGGCTGGGGGCCTGGACACCTGGGTCCTGGGTATTGGGTAACAGCCCTTGCCCCTGTCTTTTTGAACCCTCTCATCTCTCCTCAGAGTCTCACGGGAAGTAGTTGTGGGGTCAGGACGGGAAGGCCAGGCCTCTGCCTCTAGTGGCTCTGTGTGTGTGTGTGTGTGTGTGTGTGTGTGTGTGTGTTGAGCCCTCACTGTCCCCTCCCTACAGTGCTGCCGTGGTCAATGCCATTGGCCTGTACATGCGCCACCTTGGGGTGCGGACCAAGAGTGGGGACAAGAAGTCGGGGAGGAACTTCTTCCGGAAAAAGGTGCTTCCCTCAGTGCCCTGTCCTGACCCTTTCCTCTCCAGAGACGCGCTGGGAGCCCCATGACTCTGGACACCTTTCGTCAAATTCTGCTTGGTTGTTGTCTCAGAGATGCTCAGCCTGGTCTTCCTCCCCACCCTCTTGCAGGTGATGGGGAACCGGCGGTCGGACGAGCCTGCCAAGACCAAGAAGGGGCTGAGCAGCATCCTGGATGCCGCCCGCTGGAACCGGGGAGAGCCCCAGGGTAAAGCGGCTCTGGCCTCTGCCCTCCCCTGTCTTCCCCAGCTCTTCCCACTCACTGTCTCACTCTCTCTCATTTCAGTTCCAGATTTTCGCCACCTCAAAGCAGAGGTTGATGGTAATGGACCTGTAGCCAGAGCATCCATCCCTGGGGCCTGTGGGGGAGGGGGCTGGGGCCTGGACTCCTGGGTCTGAGGGAGGAGGGGCTGGGCCTGGAACCCTGGCTCTGAGGGAGGAAGGGCTGGGGGAGTTCCTGGGTCTGAGGGAGGGAGGGCTGGACCTGAACCCCTGGGTCTGAGGGAAGAGGGACTGGGCCTGCACTTGGCTGGGGGAGCTCCTGGGTCTGAGGGAGGAGGGGCTGGGGGCTCAGACTCCTGATTCTGAGGGAGGAAGGGCTGGGGGCCTGGACCCCTGGGTCTGAGGGAAGAGGGGCTGGGGGAGCTCCTGGGTCTGAGGGAGGGAGGCCTGGGGCCTGGACCCCTGGGTCTTGAGGGAGGAGGGGCTGGGACTCTTGGGTCTGAGGGAGAAAGGCCTGGGGCCTGGACCCCTGGGTCTGAGGGAGGGAGGCCTGGGGCCTAGACCCCTGGGTCTGAGGGAGGGAGGCCTGGGGCCTGGACCCCTGGGTCTGAGGGAGGAGGGGCTGGGGGCTGGGACTCTTGGGTCTGAGGGAGAAAGGCCTGGGGCCTGGACCTCTGGGTCTGAGGAAGGAAGGGCTGGGGGCCTGGACTCCTGGGTCTGAGGGCAGAGTGTATGGGGACTCCTGGGTCTGAGGGAGGAGGGGATGGGGGCTTCTGGGTCTGAGGCAGGAGGGGCTCCTAGTCATGGTGGGGAAGGGCCTGAGCACAGCCTCTTGCATCCCCCGGTTGTTGTAGATTTGAGTTACTGTTCTCTCATCTCCCTCTTTCTCCCTCACTGTCTCCCCAGCTGAGAAGCCAGGTGCTACAGACCGGAAGGGAGGCCTGGGGATGCCCTCTCGGGACCGGAATGTTGGGGCTCCTGGGCAGGACACCCCTGGAGTCTCTCTGCACCCTCTGTCCCTGGACAGCCCAGACCGGGAACCAGGTGAGAGTTTCCTGGGCCAGGGCTCCATGAGGCCCGGGGATCCAGGGTGGGGGTGCTGCCTGCCCCCTTGGCACCCCCAGATGGAAGCCACTCCTCAGCAACACCTCCCCTTTGCTCTTAGCATCCGCTCCTCCCTGCTCCTGGTCACCACTGTCATTCGTAACTTTCCCCTTCCCTCAGTTTGCCCTTTCCACGACTTTCCTCCCAGGCTGTGACCTCTCTGCTGGTGCCGTGTCTCCCACCCCCTTGGACTACGTTTTCCATCAGCCCTTCATTTTCCAGAACCTTCCCTGAGTACATGACCAATCCACCCTCTGAGCTGCATTGCTGGCCCCCTAGGTGGGAAGCCCACCAGCCCCTTGAGCTTCGTCCCTCACCGTCCTTACACCTCTGTGGCCTCAGGCCCTTGGATCTCTGCGTGGCCAGGCCCAGGCTCACACACCGGCTCTGCTGACTCCTCGTGTTTATTTAGTGTTTTGGATATGACTCCCCTTTATTAGCCTCCGTTTCCTTCTCTTTAAAGGAGTATGAGAGGGTGGGGAGGATGAATGGATGTGGAGGCAGCACAGAATTCAGGCCCTCCTGACCTCAGGGGGCTGCAGTCTGGTTGGGTGGGAGAGATGTTTGTGACTTATTTGCTAGGCCTGGGGTCCCCATCCATCCAGGACACACAGGGGCACCCACTTCTGTTGCATCTTCACGCCCCTGCCCCTAGTGGCCCACGGTCGTGTTCTCAGAGATCTTAACATCTTTCTGTCCCGTGCTGAAGTGCATTGCAGCCGCGTGGTGTCTGCCAGGCACTGGGTAGCTTTAGCCCCCACATTTCCAGGCCCCCAGAGTGTGGGTCTCATGGCCTCAGAGGCCTTCCAGCCAGCCCTGCTCCCTCCACCTCACAGGTGCCGACGCCCCCCTGGAGCTGGGGGACTTATCCCCGCAGGGCCCAATGAGCCTGGAGCCCCCGGCGCCCCCAGAGAGTACCGATGAGGGGGCCGAAACCGAGAGGTGCCCAGGCTGGGGTGCAGGGGTGGGGGCCGTGGCTTACTGGGCGCTAGTGGGTGGGTGCAGGGTCGCCGCTGCCATCTGTGCCTGCCTGTCCCAGCCTCTTGCTCCCCCTGCTCCTCTGCTGCTCTCTGGGTCTCACCATTCCTCTCCCTTCTTCTTTCCTTTTCTCATTTCCCTCCTGCTTCCTCATTGCCCCCCTTTCCTTTATCCTTACTTTTTCCTCTCCTCCTTCCTCTCCTTCCTTTTTTCTCTGATCTTTCTCCTCCTCCCTTCCTCTCCACCTCTCCTTCCGTCTCCTTTATTTCCCTCCTTTCTCACCTGGGTTTTCCTTCCCCACTTTCCATCCCCCTCCGATCTCCCTGCCACTTTTCATTTTTTCAGCCCTTCCTCCCCTTCTCTTTCAAGCCCCCCCACCCCCCCCGCCTCGCTCCTGCCTCCTGGTACCCATCCCTCAACCCCCCACCCCTCTGCTCTGTGCCCCGGGGGCCCTGTCCCCCTTACAGCTGGGGGGGCAGGCTCTGCCCCCTGCCCGTCCTTGTGCCGCTGCTTTGGGGACCCTTTGGTGGGTGTGGGGAGGTAGGTCGGGTGCCATCTGGGCCCACCTCTGACCCTGTGCCCCTCTCTCCCCAGAAGGTGGAAGAGGTGGGTGCCTGGGCCCTGGGTGGGGGAAGGGCTAGCCCCTCCCCCATTTCTCCCAGCCCCTCCCCTCTCCCCATGGCCACTCCCTCCCCTTCACTCCCTGTGAGGGGTGGGTGGGGACATCACCCTCCCAGTTGAAGAGCTAAGTATGGAAATCCTCCCTACCCCATAAATACCCCACTGTTGCCATCCCCCTGCCTCAGGGAAGGGAGGGGGTCAGTCCTATGCTCCATCCTGGGTTCCCCATCCCTTCTCCCATCAAATTTCAGTATCCCCCCACCGACACCCCCCACTACCCCAGCGCCCCTAAAATCCCACCACTCCTCTGACTCTCTCCTCTCTCTTCTGTTGCATGTTTGATCCCTGTCCTGGTCACCCCTGCTCCCGTCCTGGTCTCTCCCCAATCTCTGTCCCTGTCCTGGCCTCTCCCCGTCTCTGTCCCTACCCTGGTCTCTTCCCGTCTCTGTTCCTGTCCTGGTTTCTCTTCGTCTCTGTCCTTGTCTTGGTCTCTCCTTGTCTCTGTACCCGGCCTCTGCCTGACTCTGTCCTTGGCCTCGGGGTCCAGGCTATCAGGGCGTCTGGGGCGCTCAGAGAGCCTGCGGGTGAGTGACCGCCGCCGGCCTTCCCGGGGCAGCCTCGGGGCTAAGGGCCGGGGTGGGGGCCGCTCCCGGAGCGACGTGGACATGGACCCCAGTTCCGCCACGGCAGTGCTTGGCCCTGCCCGACGAGCCACGTATGTCAACCCTCTCCCTTCCCTCATCCACTAAGGCAGCCTGGAGAATCAGGGAGGGATTGTTATCAGAGTCACAGGAATGGGCGTTGGAGGCTGAGGTCATTGAGGCCAACTGTGGTCACAGACCTTGGAGGAGGAGGGGGTAGAATGCTTCTAGAGATCTGGGGACTCTAGTGTAGTCAGATCTAGAGACCTGGTCTGCTACACGGGCCACCCTGGGGGCATCGAATGCCAAGGCCGCTGACGGGGTTGAATGCTCTAAGAGGTTGAAGGCTGCTTCCTGGGATGGCCCAAGCTGGGGCCCTAACAAGGCTTCCGTCCACAGCCCTGAGCCTGGAGATGAGGGGGAGCCGGGGCGGTCAGGACTGGAGCTTGAACCAGAAGAGCCTCCCGGCTGGCGGGAACTCGTCCCACCAGACACCCTGCATAGCCTGCCCAAGAGCCAGGTGAAGCGGCAGGAGGTCATCAGCGGTGAGTACCACCCCCGTCTGCCCCACTGTGACCAAGGACACAGTCCAGCTCCGGCAAAGGCAAAGACAGGTGCAGAGACGTGTCATCTTGGTGTTATTTACCATAGGGAGAACTTGAAGGCAGCTTCCAATTCCCTCTTGTTCCAAGTTCAGATTGTTCCAACAGAGACCACTTCGATGGAATGTGAATGCCACTGTGGAAGGGACGTTTCCAAAAATTTCGAGTAGTGCAAGACAGTGCTGATGTTAAGAACACTGCATTTCTGGTGCAAGCCTTTATTTCCTTACTTGCGAAATGTGGGTACTAATAGTTCCTACCTCAGATATTGTCATGAAGATGAGATGATTTGTGTGAAATGTTTAGCATAGTGCTGGGCACAGAGGCAGACTAGTCTCGAACTCTTGGGCTTTATTATTTGGGCAGGGTCTCAGTTGGTCTCCAGGCTGGAGTGCAGTGGCGCAG
>NC_045454.1:15905300-15943314 GCF_002776525.5 Piliocolobus tephrosceles | reverse complement strand
GTTTCGCCATGTTGGCCAGGCTGGTCTCGAACTCTTGGGCTCAAGTGATCCTCCTACCTCAGCCTTCCAAAGGCTTGGGATTACAAGTGTGAGCCAGCAGGCCCAGTCAAGGAAGAACATTTTAATGAGATTGTTGTTACTAGTTTGATCTTAATTGCTTAGGGGAGAAAAGATCCCCACAGGGGAAAGTTTGGGAGAATGATCAGTATATTCACAGTGCTTACTTCTGCATGGAGAGATGATGAGTGTATCATTTTTGTCTTTTCCTTTTTTCCTGTGCTAATTGTGTGGTGGCTGGGGAGGCTGGTGGCAAAAAGAGAAAGCTTTTTTTTTTTTTTTTTTTTTGAGACAGAGTTTTGCTCTTGTTGCCCAGGCTGGAGTGCAATTGCACAATCTCGGCTCACTGCAACCTCCACCTCCCAGGCTCAAGTGATTCTCCTGCCTCAGCCTCCTGAGTAGCTGGGATTACAGGCATGCGCCACCATGCCCGGCTAATTTTGTATTTTTAGCAGAGACGGGGTTTCTCTATGTTGGTCAGGCTGGTCTCGAACTCCCGACCTCAGGTGATCTCCCCGCCTCAGCCTCCCAAAGTGCTGGGATTACAGGCGTGAGCCACTGTGCCTGGCCCAAGAGAAAGCTTTTGGACTTGATTGAAAGCTTATTTACACATTACTTCACAGTAAAAAAGGTACTTACCTCAAAAATTTTAGGGGAGTAGTTGAGTACTTTTTGAGTCACAGATCCTTCTAAGGACATGATAAAAATTTAAAAAAAAAAAAAAAACATGAGCCATGTGCTATCCATTAGGACTTTCCGGAAGACGGAAATGTGCTGTATTTGTGCTGCTCACCATGGGGACCACCAGCCACCTGTGGCTGGTGAGCAGTCGAAATGCACTAGGCCGGGCACAGTGGCTCACGCCTGTAATCCCAGCACTTTGGGAAGTCGAGGTGGGCAGATCACTTGAGGTCAGGAGTTCAAGACCAGCCTGGCCAACATGGTGAAACCCCGTGTCTACTAAACATACAAAAATTAGCCAAGCGTAGTGGCACATGCCTCTAATCCCAGATACTCGGGAGGGTAAGGCAGGAGAATTGCTTGAACCCAGGAAGCAGGAAGCGGAGGTTGCAATGAGCCCAGATCACTCACACTCCAATCTGGGCGACAGAGCAAGACTCTGTCTCAAAAAAAAAAAAAAGAAAGAAAAGAAAAGCACTAAATACAACTGAGCACTGACTTTAAAATTTCGTTTCAGTTAATGAAAATGTGAAGAGCTGTACGTGGCTGGTGACTATCATGTTGGACAGGATAGCAGTTTCTCTCCCCAGAAAGAATATCTATAACATACAAAATTGTGCACTTAGACTCAGGGGATTTCAAGGGCCCCTGAAACTCACACATATGCCTTCTGCGGGGGTCCCTGGATCTGAGGCTGTCAACCACTGTATAATGTGGCTTGATGGTTAGACACTAAACACAGCTGCAAGCTTGCTGGCGGGTGGGATGACCAGCTTGTCCCCATTTGCTAAGGATATTCCCAGTTTTATTACCGAAAGCCCGTGCAGGCAAACGGGGACCATTCGTCACTCTGGCTGGCTGGCACAGCAAAAAGGGAAAGGTGGTGGGTTGAGGACTCCTCAATGGCTTTTTTTTTTTTGAGACGGAGTCTCGCTCTGTCGCCACGTTGCAGTGCAGTGGCGCGATCTCGGCTCATTGCAACCTCTGCCTCCTGGGTTCAAGCGATTGTCCTGCCTCAGCCTCCCGAGTAGCTGGGACTACAGGCGCCTGCCACCACGCCCGGCTAATTTTTGCATTTTTAGTAGAGATGGGGTTTCACCATGTTGGCCAGGATGGTCTCGATCTCTTGACCTCGTGATCTGACCGCCTCGGCCTCCCGAAGTGCTCAAATTACAGGCATGAGCCACTGCACTTGGCCCCTCAGTGGCTTTTAAGAGGGCAAATGACTCCACCAAGAGAAGTTTTTTTTATTTGTTTTGTTTTGTTTTGAGATGGAGTCTCGCTCTGTCACCAGGCTGGAGTACAGTGGCATGATCTTGGCTCACTGCAACCTCCACCTCCCGGGTTCAAGTGATTCTGCCTCAGCCTCCCGAGTCGCTGGGACTACAGGAGCCTGCCCCCACACCCGGCTAATTTTTGAATTTTTTTAGTAGAGACGGGGTTTCACCATATTGGCCAGGCCGGTCTCGAACTCCTGACCTTGTGATCCACCCACCTCGGCCTCCCAAAATGCTGGGATTATAGGCGTGAGCCACTGTGCCCAGCTATTTTGTCTTGAGACAAGGTCTCGCTCTGTTGCCCAGGCTGGAGTGCAGTAATGCCATTATAGCTCACTGCAGCCTCAACCTCCTGGGCTCAAGGGATCTTCCCATTTGAGCCTCCCAAGTAGCTGGGACCACAGGCACACACCACCACACTCGGGCTTTTTTTTTTTTTTTTTTTTTTTTTTTTAATTTTTGGTAGAAATGGTTTCACCATGTTGCCCAGGCTGATCTTGGACTCCTGGGTTCAAGCAGTCCTCCTGCCTTGGCCTCCCAGAGTGCTGGGATTACAAGTGTGAACCACCGTGGCTAGCCAGAGAGTTTTTTCCCACCAACCTAGGACGCTTTCCTCCCTGCTCTGCCTCATTCCTCTAGCCTGCCCCTGAGATCATGCCCCCTAGTCTGCACCCTCCCCAACGTGCTTCCTGCTTTGGTGGCCCTGCAGAGCTGCTGGTGACAGAAGCGGCCCATGTGCGCATGCTGCGGGTGCTGCACGACCTCTTCTTCCAGCCCATGGCGGACGGCCTCTTCTTCTCCCTGGAGGAGCTGCAGAACATCTTCCCCAGCCTGGACGAGCTCATCGAGGTGCATTGTGAGTGCAGCGCCAGGGTCCCTCTGTGTACCCCACTGCCCACGGGCAGCTCTGTTCTAGCCCTGGGTTCAACCTGCTCAGGAACCCCAGGGTTCACATGGGGTGGGGGCAGAGACGCCATCCGGCCCTGAAGAGCAGACACAGATACACCTGCAGCCCTATTCCCACCACGCCGCAGCAGGCCCCACACAGCATATTCCAGGCCCTGATGGAGCATCCCTTTCCTCCTGCCCCCACAGCCCTGTTCCTCGATCGCCTGATGAAGCGGAGGCAGGAGAGTGGCTACCTCATCGAGGAGATCGGAGACGTGCTGCTGGCCCGGGTGAGATGCCCAGCCCTCCCCCTCCTCCCAGCCAGACACTTGGAATCCAGGCCCAGGGCGGGTCCTGAGCCCACCCTAATCCAGTCCCAGGGTCTGGGCTTCCAGCATGTCATACTTTAGGCCCTGTTCTTGCCCATCCCCACTGAGACACCTGCCTGGCCTGAATCTCACTGTAGTTTGATGGTGCTGAGGGCTCCTGGTTCCAGAAAATCTCCTCCCGCTTCTGCAGCCGCCAGTCGTTTGCCTTAGAGCAGCTCAAAGCCAAGCAACGCAAGGAGCCTCGGTTCTGTGCCTTCGTGCAGGTGAGGCAGGGTCTGGACTCCAGCTTCCCAAGGAGGAGGGGCCTGGAAACCCAGACTCCTAGGTGCCTGCGCCCTGAGGTGAGCCCGAAGCCTGGGCCATCACAGCGCCAGCACCAGTTTCCTGCAGGAAGCTGAGAGCCGCCCACGGTGCCGCCGTCTGCAGCTGAAGGACATGATTCCCACGGAGATGCAGCGGCTGACCAAGTACCCCCTGCTCCTGCAGAGCATCGGGCAGAACACAGGTACCGCAGGCCCGCCTCTCTGGGCCTCGGCTCTCCTCTTTTTTTTTTTTTAATTTTTTTTCTCACTCATTTTCATCAGTGGTACCATCACGGCTCACTGCAGCCTGGACCTCCCAGGCTCTAGCCATCCTCCCACCTCAGCTTCCCGAGTAACTGGGACCCCAGGGTCACACCACCGTGCCTGGCTAATTTTTTTAATTTTTTTGTAGTGACAGGGTCTCGCCATGTTGCCCAGGCTGGCTTTGAACTCCTGGTCTCAAGCGATCCTCCTGCCTCAGCCTCCCAAAGTGCTTGGATTACAGGCATGAGCCACCGTGCCCAACCAGCTGTCCTTTGTCTAACCTTGGCTGCTGAATCTGGAGCCTCCAGGGCGGGGGTTCAGCAGAGCTGCTCTCTCCCTTGCCTGCAGAAGAGCCCACGGAACGGGAGAAAGTAGAGCTGGCAGCCGAGTGCTGCCGGGAAATTCTACACCACGTCAACCAAGCCGTGCGTGACATGGAGGACCTGCTGGTGAGCCTGGGCTGGCCCCACACCTGGGACAGAGGGTGGTGTGAGAGCAGGGTTGGACCCTACCTCAACCTGTCCAGAAGTCACACCCCACCCCTTGGCTTGTCTCCCTCAAGGGTCACTGTGTGTCTGGGGGTTGGCTTGGCCCTCAGCACCTCCCTCTGAGGGTCAATGGAGGTGAGGCCCGACCCTCAGCTTGCTCCCATCAGAAGTTGGTCTTGACTCTCGCCTTACCAGCGTGGGTCACTGCGGGTCAGCCCCAGCACTTAGCTTGTCCCCATAACGCTCCCGTCTGTGCCCCAGAGGCTCAAGGACTATCAGCGGCGCCTGGACTTGTCCCATCTTCGGCAGAGCAGCGACCCCATGCTAAGCGAGTTCAAGGTGTGACCTTACAACCGCCTGCCTCCCCTGCCCCGCTACTCTACTTGGCCCAGGGGATTCTGTGATACAGTCCCCAGCCTGTCCTCCCCATCCCATAATATACCCAGGGATCGAGAGCTTTGGCCCCCACCGCATGCCAATCCCATGATCCCCAGCCTGTGGTCATCCCTGGTCACTGCCCTGCCCTTCCCTTCCCTTCCCCACCAACCCCAATCACCCCCCGCCAACCTGCACGAACCATCACCCCCTCCTGCCTCAGAACCTGGACATCACCAAGAAGAAACTGGTCCACGAGGGCCCACTGACGTGGCGGGTGACAAAGGACAAGGCTGTGGGTGAGTGCCAGGGCAGCCACCTAGTGCAGGGTGTGGGGGCAGTGAGCCAAGGGCGGGGAGGGGGTTGCATGGGGGCGCTGTGTGAGCACTGCTCGCCCCGTAGAGGTGCATGTGCTGCTGCTGGATGACCTGCTGCTGCTGCTCCAGCGCCAGGATGAGCGGCTGCTGCTCAAGTCCCATAGCCGGACACTGACGCCCACGCCCGACGGCAAGACCATGCTGCGGCCTGTGCTGCGGCTCACCTCTGCCATGACCCGCGAGGTGGCCACCGGTGAGCGCAGCCACTGTGTGGCCCAGGGCAGAGGGTGTCTCTTTTAGGCAGAGCTGCCTATGGAGTGGGGAGCAGAACCCTCTACCGAGCCAGGGAGTCAGCATTCTGGCAAAGAGGTTGGGAAGTGGGTGGAGGTGGGCAGGGCGGGGCTAGGCCTAGTAGGTTTTATAAGTGAGGTAGGAACCGCTGCAGGTGTTTGCACAGAGGCGTGTCTTGTATAAATGAGAAGAAAGGCCAGAAGCCCAGTGAGGAGGGATTTGTAAACACACAGGTGGGAAGTTGCACCAGGGCCACAAACACTGGGAGCTGCTGGAGGGTGGGAGTGGCTGGCAGGGTTTTGTTGGGTTGGCCAGGGGACCTGCCTGATTCCCTAAGGAGGTGTGAGTGGGGAGCTCAAGAGGACACATCAGGCCCTGGATATTAGTGGACAGTGAGTGGTGAGTTGAGTCATGGGAGCCCTGAGAGCACCGCTACTGTGAGTGACTTCCCCAGCTTGTGCTCAGGAAGGGGCACACACTGGGGGCACCTGGGCTCTGAGTCCCATCTCCCCCTCTCCCTGCAGATCACAAAGCCTTCTACGTCCTTTTCACCTGGGACCAGGAGGCCCAGATATACGAGCTGGTGGCACAGACTGTGTCGGAGCGGAAGAAGTGAGGAGGGGTCTGAGTTCTGAGTGTGGGTTGAGGAGGCCCAGGCCTCTGGGTTCCCGGGGACAGGAGGGCTGTGGGGAGGCCCCGGCATAAGGTCTGGGCGCTCTGACTGCCCCGGGCTTTGGCCTTTCTCCCCAGCTGGTGTGCCCTCATCACCGAGACTGCCGGATCCCTGAAAGTCCCTGCCCCTGCCTCTCGTCCTAAGCCCCGGCCCAGCCCGAGCAGGTGAGGGGGGCCATGGAGAGAGCTGGAGGTTCAGGGAGGGGGGCCGGAAGGCAGGGCTGGCTTCCCTCCACAACTCCAGAATGCAAACCCCAGTCCTGTCGAGTGTGCATGTGTGTGAGCGTGCACATGTGTGAATGCATGTGTGTACATACATGTGTGTCTGTACGTAAGCATGTGACTGTGTGTGCATGTGTAGTATATGTATGCATGCATGTGTGCGTGTACGTGTGTGCATGCGTGTGTGCGTGTGCGTGTGTGTGTGAGAGCGTGTGCATGCCTGTGTGTGCGTGTGTGTGCCAACCCCACCACTGCCCCATCTGTCTTCTGTCTCCAGGCCTCTGTGTCTTCCATTGTCTGGGCCTCTCTGTCTCCCTGTCTCCCAGCCTCGACCTCTGTCTCTCTCTCTGGACCTCCCTGCCTCCCCACCTCCAGCTCTCTGTCTCCCTGCCCCTGTGGCCCCCCAGGGCCAGGAGTGTGGGGTCACCCAGCACTTCCTCCCCTCAGCACCCGAGAACCCCTCCTCAGCAGCTCTGAGAACGGCAATGGTGGCCGAGAGACGTCTCCGGCTGATGGTGAGACCAGAGGGATGCTGGGTGAGGGGCCAGGTTGGGGCTCCCAGGTGAAGAGGGGCATCCACAGGAGGCCCGGCAGGATCTGAGCGCCCTCCCTGTTCCCCCACCCAGCCCGGACCGAGAGAATCCTCAGTGACCTCCTGCCCTTCTGCAGACCAGGCCCCGAGGGCCAGCTCGCTGCCACAGCCCTTCGGAAAGGTAGCCCAGCCCTGCCCCTCCAGGGTAGCCACCAGCCCAAACAGTGCCTCTGTTCCAACTAGAACAAGGCTCTCCCTGTCAAAAATTTCCTTACGCCCCGCTGCCAGAAAACAAATGCTCCAAACCCACCCGGCCTGCACCACTGTCCTGGGTGCCCACGTCCTTCTTCTGCAGCCGCCATCCCTTCCTTGACTCTATATTCACCCTCTCCCTGACCATCTCTCTGTCTTCAGTACCTTCCTGCCCTGTCCCAACCCTAAACCCAGCCTCACTTCTTCACCTCCCTTTGGATCCCCCAACCCCATCCGCTCAGCCTTGCCTGGCACCCACCCTCACCTCCAGCCCCTACACATGCCATTCGGAATCCCCCATCCCAGATCCCATCCCGGCCCCCTGGTCTCCTGATTCCGCCCCCCTTGCCCCTGGCCAGTGCTGTCCCTGAAGCAGCTTCTGTTTCCGGCGGAGGAAGACAATGGGGCGGGGCCTCCTCGAGATGGGGATGGGGTCCCAGGGGGCGGCCCCCTGAGCCCAGCACGGACCCAGGAAATCCAGGAGAACCTGCTCAGCTTGGAGGAGACCATGAAGCAGCTGGAGGTGGGGCGGGGCGGGGTGGACCAGGGGTGCCCTGAGTGGGCCGGGGAAGGAGGGGGCCCCCCCTCATCCATGACCCCCCCATGCCACCAGGAGTTGGAGGAGGAATTTTGCCGCCTGCGACCCCTCCTGTCTCAGCTTGGGGGGAACTCTGTCCCCCAGCCTGGCTGCACTTGAGGTCCCTGCCAAGGAAGGTGAGTGGGGGATCTGGGGGCCAGGGCACTGTCCTGAAAGGAGGGTTCCCCTCCAGAGCTCGCATCCCTACAGCCCCTTGTGTCCATCTCCCTCTTTGTCTTTTCTGAATCTCCCCACTCCACCTTGTGTTTCTCATCTCTGCGTCTCTGTTTCTGATCATCTCTGTTTCTGTCTCTGTGCCTGCCTGCCTCTCCCCACCTCCCCGCTCTCTGCTCTGTCTTGTCTCTGTGTCTGTCTCTCCCTGTCTCTCTCTCCATCTCTCCCCATCTCCCCTCTTCTCCTACATCCCCCAGGCCTTTTGCAAGAAGGAGAGGAATCGGGGAGAGGATGTGAGGGACCCCCCCCCACCCACACAGCTGCCGCAGCATCTCACACCCTGCGGGCCTGAGGAGAGGGAGCTGTGGGCCACACCTGGGAGGGGCCCAGCTGGGGTCACTGGCCCTGCATGAGCCTCGGCGATCTCTCCCTCTTGCCCTCTGCTTGGGGGACTCAGGGCTTCATTCCGGAGGGCACCACGGTGACCCGGGCCATCTCAGTATTGCCTGTGGGGGCCACCCCTCCACTCCCCACCCCCAAGTGCCTTCGCTCTGTTTTTATACCCTGAATTGGAGGTTTATTTTTTAATATATATTATCTAAGAAGAGATCTGTGTGTGAGGGTGTGGTGGGGCCTGGCGTGGCATCTGGAACTCTCTCTGGCGGCGACTTGCTGGGTCTGTGCCTCTGCGCCTGCCTCTAGTTGTTCATTCATTCATTCATTTCTTTGTTTGAACCGTTACTCCCCAGGCACTCCGCACACACTGGGTATGAGGCGTCCCCCTGACACCGCCCTCCAGCTCCCACCCCCAAGCCCCCATGCTCAGCACTGGGCACCCCCAGTCTCTCTCTCTGTTCTTTTATTTCTGTAGTAAACTCTCTGGAGGTGACTGTCGGGATCATGGGGAGCTGGTGGGAAGGGGGCCCCTCCTGGGTGGGGGCTGGGGGCGGGGTTATTGCTCTGAGCTCCCTGTCCCCAGGGGGGCCTATGTGGGGGGTGTCAGGACTGGGGCCAGCACAGGGGGGTTGGAGACACGGCCACACAAACACTTGGGGCACTGCACAGGGGCGGGCGGGTGGGGAAGGCTGGGCGCCATATTGCACTTTGGGAGTGGGGCCGGGCGGGGACCCCCCTCAAACTGGAGCCTGGGGAGGAGGCTGGAGGCCATCACATTCCCTCTGTCCTCTGTGGAGGGGGAAGTGAGACCCCAACTCTGGGGCTGGGGAAGGAGACTGGGGCAGCAACATGCCCAGACCCGGGAGGTGCTGAGGGCTGGTCCTGGGCCTTGGGCCAGGCATCAAGGGCAGACGGGCGGCTGCCCTGGTCCCTGCCTCAGCGGAATCCATTGCCCCCTGCTGGCTCAGCTGCCAGTCCCCCCTTTGCCTGCCTTTGCCTTGGGGGGCACCGGGAGAGCCTCATCGCCCTCGCTGTCAGAGCTGCAGCCACTGACGTCGGTGATCTCCAACTCCGAGTCGCTGTCCTCCTTCCCACCAAGGGCAGCCTCCTGACCCCCAGCCCCCGGCAGTGCCAGACGAGGGGCCGCTGCCAGGCCCGAGGGGCGCTCGGGGCCCAGGCCCTCCCCTGTCGAGGCCAGCAGGGGTGCGGCTGTGGGGCCTCCCCCTGCCCCTGCCGAGGGCAGGTGGCTCAGGGAACTGGCCAGAGGGTTGGGGTAGAAGTGCGGGGGGTAGAGAGAGGGAGGCAGCTTGGGGAAGGGGCCCGTGAGGTATGGGTTAAAGTTCCAGGGGTACTCAGGGAAGGCGCGGCCATAAGGACCCAGCAGGCCAGGGGGCTTGGAATAGCTGCTGGCACCTGGGGGACACAGGGGTAGGTCAGGCTGGGGTGCCTGCCTACCTGGGGACCAGCAAAGGGGGCTGCCTCCCTGCCATAGCCCACCCCATCTCCCTGCATCCCTCCTACATGGCATCGCACCCCCTCACACAGCTTCCCCCAACTCTATCTCCTCCCATCCCCCACTTGTCTTCCCATTCCTTAGGCACCCCTGAAAGCCCTTGTCCCCCTCTCATTTCCCCTCCCTCACCTCACATCCTTTTCTGGGTTTTACACACACGCACACACACACACGCACGCACACACACACACGTCCTACAGCCTGGCCCTGGGCCCCCTCCCCCATCCCTTCTCTTGTCTTTTCTTATCCTCTTCCCTCAAGCCTGCAGCTTCTCCCACCGTGCCCCCCAGCACCCCACAACCTCCAGGCTCTTACCAGAGCCCAGGAATGGGAAAGGGCTGTCCAGACGCAGTTTGTCTGTCTCCGAGGCGAACAGGGGTGTCCGGGTCCCTGGCTCTCCCAGGCGTGGTGCAGAGAACAGGGTTTGCAGGGTCTGGAGAGGGAGTGGCGGAAGCGGCCCTGCTCAGACTGCCCCCTCCCCGGAGTGGGCACCAAGTGCCTCAGTTCCAGGACCCCAATACCCAGACTCACCTCAGGGGTGAGGGGAGGAGCCTCTGGCCCTGGGGCCCCCCCGAAGGGACTGGGGGTCAGCAAGAGTGGGGAGCCGGTGGCAGCCGCCGCCATGTCCAGCAGCGGGTAATTGACAAGCACAACTTTGCTGAAGTTGAACTTGTAGGTGAACCTCTTCCCTTTGGTCTTGTGGAGAATCCGCTTGTTGTAGTAGTAACTGTGGGGAGAGCGGTGGTGCTGGGGAGGTGCAGGGGGAGCCTGGGGGCGGGATCTGGGGTTTCTTAATGCGTGTGCTGTCCCAGGCACAACGTACAGAGCACTAGAACTTGGGGAAACTGGGGCTCACAGAAGTCCCTTAACAGGGATCACAAGGCAAGGAAGGGATGAGGCAGGAGTGGGGACCCTGCCCTGCGAGACTCCAAAGCCCAGGTTTAGGGGTCCTTCCTCCTTGCCTTCCTTCCATTCACAAGTAGCTATGATGGCTCCTCACGCATAGCCCTGTGCCTTGTGGGATCCAGCAGGAACCTGCCCCAGGATGCAGAGGGGGTACCAGAGGGACAGTGGGGGGAAAAAGGACAAGTTGGGATCCAGCTCCCAGCCCCTCCTCACCGCAGGGCCCGGCTCAGCTTGTCGTAATTCATGTGGGGCTTGCATTTGCGAATGCCCCACAGCCGGGCCACCTCGTCAGGGTCTTTGATGACAAATTCCCCGTAGTCCCCCTGCCAGGCGATGACGCCCTGGTACTCCTCCTTCTGCAGCAGCTCCAGGATAAAGTGCCACAGCTGGATCTGCCTCGAGCCAGGGGATGACTCTGGCTTGTAGGCCCAATCCGGGAAGGCAAACCCTGGGGACAGAAGAGAGGGAGTGGCCTGGAGTCAGGATGCCAAGTCCAGGGCTCTGGGTCCTGCTGGACTCAGTAACCTGAGAGGCATCTAGTTCTCCTCCAGCCTCAGGCATCTTTAGGGACCTGGTTTCCACTCTCCAAACCTCCTCCCCTGGTGTCTGGTCCCCAAATTATCCAAATATGGGCAAGAACCCAGTCATCCAGGGACGCTGTGTTGGTACCAGTCTGACCCCCTACCTTAGCACAGCTCCCCCAGGCTCAGCATCCGGAGGTGGAGGTAGGAGGGACTGGCTTCCTGCACCCATGACAGTTAGGAGGAATGGGAGAGAGGGGCACCCCCTCCCCAACAGCGTTAGTCTTCCCACTGTCCCCAGCCAGCCCCAGGAGGTCTCTGGTCTCTCTTGTACCCTGCACTGCCCCCAGCTCTTACTGTCTCTGTTCCCCATTCCCTGTCCCCTGCTCCACCTTTTGGCATTCCCCAGAGCCCCCCACTGAGCCACCCTGGCATATCCAGGTATATCCAGGCTGGGACTGTGTGCATGTCTGTACCTGCCTGTGTATTTATACCTTTCCCATCCCTGGGTCCCTCCACCCCATATCCGTGCCCATGTCTGTCCAACAGCAGTCCAGAACAGGGTGTGTGCGCGCATGCACACACATATGCCCACGGAGGACATGTCACACAGACATCAGTTCACTTGCCTGAAATACACAGCCACGCTGGGACACAAGCACACCAGAGTGCCATACGCATGCTAGGGGCCACCAAGGCTGACATGGCAGACACGGGCTGCCCAAGACTCAAGGTCACGTCATCTCAACAACCCCACAGTGCACACCCAGCACAACACACAATTACACATCTCAAGACTGGAACCTGCTAACAACACAGATGCATGAAAAGATACACACAGGACCCCAGATACCCAAAGAACACACTGTACAATGGAGACGGTGAACACAGCACTGAGATATCCATGTCCCCAGACACACAGGGTGACAGCATGTCAGTAGAGCAACTTCCCAGACCCGCACACAGAGGTACCCATGTGTCAGCACTGACACCCACGGCTCACTCAGCATGTCTCACGTGCAGAGGGTGGTACCCCACTGTCCACATATCCCCAGGAGCTGGGCACCCCAAAGTCTCGCCTCCCATGCAGAAGTCCCCAAGCCCTGGGTCCAAATTCTGTGCTCACTCCTATGCCACATCCTATGCCCCCTTCCCCCTCCTTAGAGACCCCAGACCCAGGCATGAAAACAGAAGGCAGAGTGAGTCCACACAAAGCTGGCAGCAGTGCAGGAGAGGGGAGGCTGCGGTGCGCCAGGGCAGGGGAGACCAGCATCGCCGTGTCCACTTGCTGTGTGATTACGGGCAGATCCTTACCTCTCTGGTTTAAAACTTCAGAGGTGGAAGGAAAGGGGGCACAGGGTCACACACAGGCTGCCTGGTGTATAAAAGTGGGTGCTTGTTCCTCCCGGGGAGCTCCAGGTAGTCTCCTTCTTGAGGGATAATTTTTATCTCAATTCATTTTTGGGTCTTTCTCACCTCCCATGACAGGGCTGGATCCAGACTCCAGCTCTGACCCATTCCACACCCAGAACACGTCCTACTGGGGAGGCACCTGTATCACAGACACACCCACAGGACCCCAAGGTGACAACGGGACACCCAACCCGGACACTCCATCTGTCTCTGAATGCACATCCTCAAATATGTCGTACCTATGAGGCACAGGCACAGCTAGAGAGAAGACCCCCAAACTCAGTAGGCAGACACACACATATGACAGACAAACCCCCAGAATTCACTCATGCACACATGGACCCTACACTGAGAACCAGACACAGCCCCCAACACAGGCCCATGGACGCATCCCCCCACGGCCCCAAATGCACCAAGACATCCATTCGGAACACCATACACCACGAGACAGACCGCAAGAAACAGGCAAAGGCTCCTCACCCCACTCAGTCAGAGGTACAGTCGGGAGTCGGCAGACACCCCCATCCCAAAATGCAGACACGCCCAGCCCAGAGACACTCAAGTAGCCTCAGATGGGCACGTACAAGCAAATAGACAAGCTCACACAAAGACGGGCTGTGCAGACACATTCTCCCAGTGTGACCCCTTCTAAAAACACTGAAGTGTGACACAGGGACACACTCTGAAATGAGACCCCAAATAACCAAGCACAGAGTCTCTGTCTCTGTCTGTCTCTCACACACACACCCCTCCTGCTGCACATCGGCATGGTGTCTGACCAGCGTCACCGTCCACCACCCCCAGTTCCAAACCTCCACTCTGAGCAAGCTGTCCTCTCTCCGGGGTCTCAGGCTGGCTGGGTCATGCCTGCACGTCCCCCTGACTGGGCAGTGCCATCTGTCCATCTGTCCGTCCATGCTCCCCCTCCCCGGAAACCCCTCAGTGCCCCCTCCAGCCCAGTCCCTGCTCTCTTTCCCCGCAGGTCTGGCATGGGAGCAGGCTGAGACGTACATGGCAGGGATGCCCGGCCTCGGGCCCCTCTGTCCTCACCCTTCACTCACCTCCTTACCTTGCCCACCCTCCCAGAAGACCCACATATCCCAGCAGGCAGGTGGCAGGGTAATCTGGCTGCGAAGTTTTTAGCCAAGTTTCTCCGAAGGGGTTTGATTTGGGGGACTCTGACCAAGACTGAGAGAGAAGGACCCACGGACTAGAGTGAGACACGTGGAGACACGGAGAGAAGGGGGGTACGGCTCACTGGGGAGGCCTGAGGGGTGGGGGAAGGAATGGGGGAGGTCCGGGCCAGTTACCGGGGGTCCAGAGAGCCGGCAGGGCGGGCGGGGCGAAGAGAAGGTCGGAGACGCAGCTACAGTCCATGGCGGAGCCGGCCCTGCAGAGGCCGGGACAGACACACGGGGACGGGGTGGGCAGGAGAGACAGACACAGGTCAGCCAGCGGGGCGCTGCCCGGGGCCTCCCCCTCTCCCATGTCCCCACCCCAGCCCGCTGCCCTCTCCCCGCAATCCCTTCTGCCCACTCCCTCCCGCAGGCACCGCTCTGTCACCAGCCGCTCCCAGCCCCGAGCCCCCCCCCCCCGTTCCTTCCCTCCCAGCCTCTCCTCCCGCAGCCTCCTCCTCACTCGGTGCCTCCATCACTGACCACGCCGCTCCCAGCCTCCCTTCCCGCTCCCCGCCACTCGCTCTCGCTCTCACACTCGCTGGCTCTCCCGGCCGCCCGCCCGCTCGCGCCCCGCACAGTCTCTGCTGCCGTCTCCCGTCCCCGCTCTCCCTCCCGCCTGACCTCCCGGGTCGGTCGGTCCCTGCGTCTCTGGGTCTCCCTCTGTCTCTCTCTCTGGCTGCCCCAGATTTATCTTGCTCTGAAACTTGCCCCCACACCCGCCCCACCCGGACGACCCGCAGACGGGCTCTTCCAGCCCTTTCGCAGCCCCGACCGCGGCGGCCCAGGACAGGCTGCAGGGGGCAGGCCCAGCCCCGCCTCCTCCAGTCCCCTACCCCACAGGGCAGCCCCCAGCGCCCCGCAGGAGGCCTCCACAGACCCCAGACCTGCTGTCACCCTGAAGACCCCTGCCACTTGGATCTGCCTCCCTCCTCAGACACCCCTTCCCCTCGCATCTGCCTCCCCCTCAGACCCCCTCCCTCAGACACTCCCTCTCCCTAGATATCTTACGCCCCTAAGATACTCCATCCCCTCCTCACTCCGGTCTCCCCGCACCTTTCCCCCTCACACGGCGCCTCCCCTCCACACACACACCCTTGGAATCCACTCCCTCTCACACCCCTCCGCAGACACACGCTGCCCTCGCGCTCCCGAGACCCCTCCCCTCAGGCACTTCAGCCCCTCACTGCCACCCTCAGACCCCCCCTCTGGAGCACCTTCTTCCTGGAGATCCCCCAGATGCTCTCAAAAACCCACTCCTCTTAGACACCCTGATACTCCCCACTGCTCCCATGCCCCCGCAAACCCCTCAGACCCTGGCAGCCCACACTGTGTTCCCCCGTGAGCCCCACCTATCCCCTGGACACCGGACAAGACTTTTCAGACACCCCATGTCCCCTCAGACATGCCCGGTCTCCCCACAGAGGCCCCAACCCCAGATGCCCCCACCTCCCATCTGCCTCCTGGAGCCTCCCCTGTCCGAGGCCCCCTCTGTTCTCACACCTGTCTCCCCATCTTTCTCCGTCTGCCCCTTGTCTCTCGGTATCTCTCCCCCTCCATCTCTGTCTCTCCCCATCACTTGGTCTCTTCTGCCTTCAGTCTCCCTCCACCATCTCCCTTCCATTTCTGACTCTCTCCTCCATCTAGGGGGTCTCTCTCCCCACCTCACTGCCCTCTCGCCCTCTCCCCCTCTCCTCCTCCACCACTCGGTCTCTTCCGTTTCCACATCTCCCAGCCCTGCTTCTTGCCCGTCTGTCTCTCCGTCTTCCCAGGGTGTCCATCTCTGTCTCTCTCTGACTTTCTCCCCATCTCTGCTGTCCGTCTCTCCCTCCCCCTCCACCGTCTCTGTCTCTCCCTCCCTTTCCACTGTCTCTGTCTCTCCCTCCCCCTCCACCGTCTCTGTCTCTCCTGTCTCTGCCCCCACCCTGTCCCTGTCCCGCGTCGTCTCTTCAGCAGCCCCGCTCCCCCACACCTCTCCCCCACCCACTGCTCTCCCACCTCCCCGCTCTCTCTGCCTCTCAGGGTCCCCTCCTTCCTCCCCCCGCCCCCACCCCCTATTGGCCCCTCTCATTTCCGTGTTGGTTTTGATTTCTCTTCCCGACGCTTTCAACTCCCCGCCGCCTCCTCCGGACACGTTATAACGAGGAGCCGTGGGATCGGCGCTTCGGGCCCTGCTCCCACGCTCCCCCCGCCATGTCTCACACGCGTCTCTGCCATCTCGCGGTCTCTGTGGCCACTTCTGTGCCCAGCCTTGATCCTGTGTCAGGCCCCACAGGGACCTGGACCCCTTGCCCATGCCCATGCCCATCACCTCTGCCGCCCTGTCCCTGTCCGTCTGTCCCTCCCGTCTCTGGGTCTCCACGCCTCCCTGTCTCTTGGTTCTCACATAGTCTCCACTTCTGTGTCCCCACGTCTCTGGGTCCCCACGTCTCTGGGTCCCCACGTCTCTGGGTCCCCACGTCTCTGTGTCCCCACGTCTCTGGGTCCCCACGTCTCTGTGTCCCCACATCTCTGTGTCCCCACGTCTCTGGGTCCCCACGTCTCTGGGTCTCCGCATCGCTCTGTTTTGATATCTAGAGTCTCCACACCCCATGTCTGTCTCCACGTCTCCATATCTCCTCCTCCTCCAAGTCCCTGTCCTGTCCCCATGTCCCCCATCTCTGTCTCATCTGTCTCCATGCCCCATCTTCCTGTCTCCATGTCTCCATCTCCATGTCTCTGTCTCTGTTTCTGTCCCGGTGTCCGTCTCTTGGGGTCCCTTTGATCTCACCCTGCCCCTGGCGCCCCCCTGGCCCCATTGATCGCTGATCGACCGACGGAGGGAGCAGGGCCTGCGGGGCCTGGGGCTGCAGGGCCGAACAGGGCCTGGTAGGACGGCCAGACAGATGGACAAACGGCCCTAGCCCCAGTGGCTGTGGAGGGGGAGCAGCCACAACCCCCCGCCCCTCCCCACCGGCCGGCGCGGTGCGGATGGGGACTCCAGGCAAGCTTTAATTTTTAATTTTATTTTGCTTCCTCCACCCCCCCTTCACCCCCCATCTCTACCGCCCGCAGCCATGGCACCGAATGTGTGTGCGCATGTGAGCGAAGCGGTGTGCAGAGGCGCTGGGCAGGCGAGGGCCCTCCTCCCTTCTCTCCCTGCCAAGCACAGCCACACAGACCCACACACCAGCCCAGGCACGAACACCGCCATGTCCCACACAGCACACATTGCACAGATGCACACACCAGCACAGCCACACACACACCATCACACATCACACACCGCAGGAGCCCACATGTCAACAAAGTCACAGCACCACATCCCACACAACACATCACATAGACACACACCACCATTGCCACACACAGCCCACATCACAGTTGTATGTGTCAGTAGAGTCACACACCAACACTGTCACACAGTCACACACAGCAGTCACAGACACACAGAAACAGACACACAATTTTACACAAATACACACGACACACACCAATTCAAACTCACACAGAAACAAAGACACACAACCACAAATCCTAGACACACTGTATAGACACATAAACACACACTGAGGCTCACAATCAAATACAGAAACCCACATTCCCAAGCACACAATCACACACTGAGACAACAGCACACAGAAACACACAGTCACACAAACAAGCACCACTGACCCTCGAGCGCATACATATGCACTTGGTCATGCATGGAGCCATAGAGATACACACACCAGCACCAACCCAGACAGCCAACCACACGGCCACACACAGCCATTCACAGACACAGTCACAATCATACACACCAAGATCACGGACCCAAACCCACGACCGACACAGCGGCCCCTGCAGAGGTACACACAGACACACCCAGACACACTGGGTAGGGTGGGCACTCAGCGGTGACCCCAACCCAAGGCCCCTGCCACTCCTGCTCCCACCATCCCCATCTGTCTGCCTGTCCCTCCGTCTGTGGACTTCCCAAGCGTGTCTCTGCATGGGTCCGTGATCCATGTGTGTGTGTGCGTGTATGTGACACATGCCCTTGTCTCAGACCTGCTTCTGTGGCTGTCTCTAGAGACAAAGGTCTCCCGGTCTCTCTCAGCTCCTTCGGGTGTTGGCGTGTCTTTCTGTCTGTCTCTGTTACTGAGGGTCTCTCTCTGTCTCTGTCACTGAGGGTCTCTGTCTGTCTCTGTCACTGAGGGTCTCTGTCTCTGTCACTGAGGGTCTCTGTCTCTGTTACTGAGGGTCTCTCTCTGTTTCTGTCACTGAGGGTCTTTGCTGCTCATCTCGGCCTACCTCTCTTTCTAAATATCTCCATCTCTGAGTGTCTCTGTTTCCCCCATCTCTCTCTCTGGGTGCCTCTCTCTGTCTCTGTCTGTCTCTGTCCCTCTCTTTCTCTGGGCTCTCTGTCATCTCTCTCTGCCTCTGTCTCCTAACCCCCCATCACCCCGGCCCCCCGGGCTGGGGTTTAACCAGTTGTTTTGATTTCTCTAAGCTGCGCCGGCGGCCTCGGGAGCCGCCTCGGGCCTCGCACCGCCCCCCAGCCCCTTCATCCCTCACCCAGGCCCCCCATCCCCACCTCCCCTTAACACAATCTGCACAAGTGGAATGAAAATTGATTTTTTTTTTAAATTTCATATCTTCTCCGGGGCTCTGTCTAAAGAGGAGAGAGACGCGGCCCAAGACCCTTCTCCCACCGCCGCCCCCGCATGCACACACCATGCCCTGACACACATGCGCACGCACGCACACACCCCGACTGCACCCACCCATGGCCACATGTTCAGGCACAATCTGGGGAAACAGCCCTCCTTACGCCACACACCCATGTAGGACACATCTGTGCACATAGTAGAGACCCACAGCGACACCCACTAGTAGGCACACACACACCATGCACAGCCCCAGCCATGGGCCCGCTGCCAGCCCCACCCATCTCTTGCCACACAAATGAGCCCCCAACACCCTGTCCTATCTAGGTGCACGAAGCCGGCTCTCTGTGGTCACAGACTGTGTGTGTGCTCACATACCTGTCCGTCCAGACTATGGCCACGTCCATGTGAACACAGAGCAGGCTCAGGGGCCGCCCTCGACAGGTACCAGGAGACCCTGTGCCTGTCCTGGAGAGGAGGGGGTTCGGGGGTGATGTGGGGTTTCCTGCATGGGCATGCCCCCCTCATCCCGGACACCACCCCCATTCCCACACTGCCCACATCAAATACTCTGGCCTGACCCTGGTTGGGGGTGACTTTGTGCCTGGGGGGTACACACACCCCACACGTATACACCACATATACACCACACATACCACATACACACACCACAAACACACCATACTTATACACCCCCACCACACACATATCCACCACATACACACACACACCTAACCCCACACGCCACATACACACACATGGTATACGCCACATGCACCACGCACACCATATCACACACACACATAAATACGCACATGCACCACACACACACCACACACACACCCCACACACCACATACACGACACACACATCACACACACACCCCACACACCACACACACATCACATATACACACCATATACTCACCATATACACACACATCACTACCCCTCACATACATGACATATACTACATACACTACCCATCACAGACCACACACCACACACACACACCCCACATATACACACCATACACATCCACACCACATATACCATGTCCACCACACACATACCACACACTGCATACACACCTCACACACACCACATCACTCTCACATACACCACATACACTACATACACTACCAATCAGACATACCACACACCACATATCCACCACACACCACATACACACCCCACACACACACACCACACACATACACACAACACACACATACACACACCTCACACAAATACACACACCACATACATCCCATCCACCACACACACCACTGCACATACACCATACACACACACCACATCACTCTCACATACACCACACACACTACATACACTGCCCATCAGACATACCACACACCACATATCCACCACACACCACATACACACATATACAACACACACATCATACACATCACATACACTGCTCATCATACACACCACATGCACACCACACACCACACACACACACCATACACACCACACACATCACGTACACACCATACCACAGACACTATTATACATCACACCACATACACAACACACACACCCACACACATCACACACCACATGCCACACACAACTCATACCACACACATCACCCACATACCACACACCACACTCACACACCACTCGCAGCTTACTACTTCTCTCAATACCACACATTGTAATCCCCACATGGACACACACAAAACCACAGTCGCCCTTAACACAGAGACAGACCCACAGAAAACACACAGAAGCAGACAGGGTGACACCAGAAACACAGCTTCACGCACAGACTTGGATTCAAGTTCATACAAATTGCACACACATGCGTCATCCAACAGCCACACAGAAACATGCAACCACACAAACATACACATACACAAAGTCATCAGTGCTTTTCAGGGCTGGACACACAGTATCACTCAATTGTTATGAACCAACACTCAAGCTGGTACATTCAGCTCCCGCAAGTTGCCACGCAGGCACGCACGCGCACACACACGCACACACACACATCCACATCTGAACCCAGACTCAGACACAAGCCCACAAGTTCAGAGACGCGACAGCAATCCCTGAACACCAACACAGCGCCACACAAACACACAGCTGGTCTGTGACACATAAGATCTGGGGGGCTCTTAGCTGCATCCCTCACACCCACATTCACCAGCCCAGCTGCCAGGGTCCTCTCCGGGGCACACTCACTCGGTCCTTCCACCCTGTTTCTCTGGGACTGAACCTCCTCATCTTGCCCTCAGAGATGAGAGCTGCCCCAGGTCCCTGGGGCCCACTCTGCACAGCCACACCATGTGAAAACACCAGACACGGCACAACTCCAGAGCTTTGGACAGTCGCACCAGACACAGCTGAACACCACACACGTGTCACACAGACATGACACACGTCACAGACATGACACACTCATAGACATGACACGCTCACAGACAGGACATGTGTGGCTCCACTCAGCACCCATACTTAGTCACCTGTGCCCAGGAACATGCATGTGTACACAGGTCACATTCACAGACACTGTGACACAAGTCACACAGTCGTGCATCTGCGCGCGCGCGCGCACACACACACACACACAGCTTCGACTGCACTGTGCAGGACACACAGGGACAGAATGGCAGACAGGGCTGGCTTCCCAGGCTGGGGAAGGTGTGTCTGTGACCCTCACTTGAGAGGTGAGGAGGCTCCAGGCCAGAGACAGAGAGGCCTGTGGGTGAGGGCAAGGGCAGAGACCCACACCCCACTCCCTCCGTCTCTCCCTCTCTGTCTGTCTCTGCCTTGGGCCCTGTGTGCGTGTCTCTGCATCTCAGTCTCTCTCCCTGAGTCTGTCTCTGCCTGATGTCCCTGGGGCTGCGGACAGCGCTCCGAACGGTGTCGGTTGGGGGGTGGCGAGGGAGCATCCCCGGGGAGGTGGGAGCCGCAGTGCCACGCACCCCGCCTACCAAACAGCTCTGGGGGAGGGGAGAGGGAGGGCGGAGGCGCCACCGCCAGGCGGAGGGAGCTCTGGCTGCTCCCCGACCCCATCCATGGACCCTGCCTCCCCTCAGAGACCCAGAGAGATGGAGGAGCTGGAGGCTGGGGTGGGGGGCACAGAGAAGGGGAGACATGCAGGGAGGAAGAGAGACCGAGGGGGTGGAGCGTGATACATGGAGAACAGAGAGGAAGCAGGAGCGAGACTCAGAGGGAGACGGAGGGGGATAGGCAGGAACCCCACGGGGGAGGCACAGAGACGGAAAGAGACACAGAGGACGAGGACAGGTCCCACGGAAACAGGAAGTGGACTGGGAGCCACATGCGTACGCAGAGAGAAGAGACAGACAGGCAGGGGGAGATCGAGGTGGGGAAACACAGCACAAGGAGCGAACCAGAGAGGCTGAAACAAAGTCGATTAGAAAGCTGGAGGTCACGGGAGAGCGAGGGCTGCGCCCAAGACCCCGAGTTGGGAGGAAGGAGAGGAGGGGGCAGAGATGCAGAAAATTGAGGGATTAGGGCAGAAGCAGGAGAGGGATGCAGGCGAGCCCGGCCCTGGAGGTAGGAGCAGAAGGTTCAGGTGTGGGCCCGGCGGTGGGCAGATCTAAAGTGTGGATTCCTTGTCCTCTGCCCCACCTCACCCTTCTTCAGTCCTGGGAGGCTGGTGTCCCTGGGAGTCCGACCCACCCCCAACTCCAAAGCCCACCCTACCCCTCCTCCTCACCTCCACCAGGTCCCACCCCACCCAGACCCCAGCTCCATCCTCTACCTCTCCTCCTGGTCCTCATCCCCAATTCCCGCCCCTTCCCCACCCTTGCCTTCATTCTATGTCCACCCCCAGCCTCACTCCACACAGGCCCCACCCCTCTATCAGAGTGACAGACAGTAGGGAAATGACCGTTATTTGGTGATGCTGGAGGGGTGCGGGCAGAGAGCTGAGGCGGGGTGTGGTGTACACCAGAACCAGCTACTCAGGGAGCCCAGAGACCCAGAATCCTTCTAGACGGCAACCACCAAGAACCAGGGCTCAGGCATCCCGACAGAGCCTGGGGCTTGGCACCAAGAGTGTACTGAGGAAATGGTGTTGAGGTGGAATCTAGATTAAACTGTGCTCAGCAGGGAATCAGAGAGACAGAGATAGCAGATCAAAGGGACAGAAAGCAGGAGATCAAGGCACAGAAATGAGGAGGGCAAAGAGACAGGGTCAGAGGGCTGGGGAAATAGGGATGGAGCCGAGAGCTAGAGGGGCAGATGGATGGGACTGAGACGCAGGAGCAGACAGGGACAGGGAATCAGATGACAAGGAATTGAGGACAAAAATGGGGAGAAGTGGGTGATCCAGGGTCAGAGAAAAGGAGGAACAGAGAAATGGGGTCAAAGACCCAGGAGGGCAAACGTGAGGGGCAGAGAACTGGGGACCGGAGAGACTCCGAGGGACGAGGGACCGGAGGCAGTGGGGCAGGCCTGAGGGCCCGGGCGAGGGGCAGGGCCTGGGCGGGCTGAGGCTGGAGCTGGGTGCTGGGCCACCGGGGATCCCACAAGGGCCGGGGTCCAGCCGGGCTGCGGGGGGACTTAGGGCTCCAGGGGCATCAGGCACGGCGCTAATTCAACGCCATCGATCAGACGGGATGAGAGCAATAAATTATTGTGACAAGATGCAATCCTGGCCCGCGCACTGCCGCCGAGGCGGATCGATCCCTGTCCCCAGCCCCACACTGGGTCCCATGCCCAGGCCTGGGCTGGCGGGGATGCCTCTGCCCACCTCTCCCTCCATCCTCCACCCTGCGCACACGCACTCCCACTGACAGCCAGGTGAAGGGAATGTGAGGAGCAGCCTAGGGGAGAGGCAGGAGGGGGCAGGGGGAACCCACAGAAGGAAGTTCAGCGCCCCCTCTGACCCAGGCCTTTTGCTTCCCTCAGCACCCCATCCTCGCCACCACCTGTGAGGTAGGAACTGCCACGATGGATGCCCATTTCATAGATGTGGAAACTGAGGCTCTGACAGGAAAAGTAACTTGGCCAAAGTCCCACAGGGATGAAGTGAGCCTAGATTTGAACGCAGGTCAGTATGATGCCACCCTCCAATATTTGTACTGTCAGAGGACAGCCAAAGTCCCACAGGGGTGAAGTGAGCCTAGACTTGAACGCAGGTCAGTATGATGCCACCCTCCAATATTTGTACTGTCAGAGGACAGAGCAAGGGCAAGAGACAGAAAAGGAGGAAAGAGATGAGACAAGGAGACAGACACAGAGTCCAGGATATGGAGAAACTGAGAGTCAGAGAGCTGTAAAGACCCTGTACAGAGAGAAACAGACATAGACAAAGACAACCAGAGAAATACAGAGAACAAAGAGAGACTGGGAGACAGAGACAAAAAGACAGGGCGGGACAGAGGGGTGGAGAGACCAGAAACCAAGAGAGACAGAGAGACTCAGAATCAGACGGGCAGACATGGACAGGGACAAGGAGATAGGGGCAGGTGGTGGCAAAGATGGAAATGGAGAAAGGAAATGAAAGTGAGGGTGTGCGGAAAGGAAAGGCCAGCATGCAGGGAGGGGCGGTTTGGGAGGCAGGGGTGTGTCTGGGGAGGCAAGGGTGCGCTGGGAGGGGGCTGTGCTGGCCCCAAACAGCTTGTGGGGGAGGTGAGGGTGAGCATGTAGCCCCAGGAGTCAATGGAGGGTGAGAAAGAGAGCCTGGAGTGTAGGGGAGATGGGGTTGGGAGATAATGGAGAAGCAAGTGTCACCAAAGTCACTAGGTGGACAGGTGTGTCTCTGGAGGGAGGAGGTCACCTTAGGGGCAGATGGGGGAGGCAAGGACACCTGGATGGCTAGGAGAGCAGTCTCTGAAGTCAGACAGCCTTGATTTGACTCAAATCTCTAACATCTACCTGTTTCCGGGACCTCAAAGAAACTCTATGGACTCAGTTTCCTTCTCTGTAAAATGGGGACAAGAGGCAAGTACCTGCCTCATGAGGGTCCTGTGAGGACAAATGAGACAATGAGTGTGAAGAAGTTAGTGTCTGCCACAGAGATGGATGGTGGCCTTAGTAATCGGGATTTGTCGTCACCATCTCCCTCATCCTCATCCTCGTGTCGCCATCAGTATATATGGGGAGGGCAGGTGTTACATGGTGGAACAGGTGGGGCACACATTACAAACACCTGCTACTCAGACAGTGATACCTGGACCAGGTGTTTCTGATGCACACTGAAGTCAGAGAGCCTCGGACTTAAGATGCTGTGCAGTGCAGGGAGCAGGTGTGGGGGTGGCTGGGAACAGGCGACACGTGTCTAACGCATGCTACAGGTGTTATGCACACGGAGGAAGGCGCTCCTTGAGGAGAGAGCTGGTCAGAGACACGTGCTAACAAAGGGGACTGTTGTTTCTGGAGAGAAGCAGGTTGGAGACAGGTGTGAGAGATCCGAGAGTTTGTTCCTAGTGATGTGGGGGTGATAGGCTGCAGGGACAGGGAGCGAAAGCGAACAGAGCAGAGAATGAGGCAGAGGTGTGGAGTGGGTTCACAATGCTTGCAAAAGGTGCAAAGGGACTCCGGTCACATGGATGTTGGGGGGAGGAAAAGGAGAGAGGTGGCTGGAGTGTGGGGAACCAGGTGCATGTCCATGGGACAGGGCTGTGTCCAGGAGAAGGTGTCCCCTAGACCCAGCTGAAGAGATGTGAAGCAAAGAGAGGTTAAGTGGGGGTATGCGTAGGGGTGCGGAAGCCTCGGTACCTGTTTGCTGAGGAAATGATTGAATGTGCTACCAGGGCGGAGGATTCCCCAGGATAAACAGGTGAGGAACAGCAGGTGTAGGGGGTTACTGGTGTGACCTTGTGCAGCAAGAGAGAGAGAGAGAAACATGAGAAATTAGGTATGTAGGAAAGAAGAGAAGTGGATAGAGGGTACCTGAGGGACAAGAAGAGAAGTGGGTAGAGAGTACCTGGGAAAACAGGTATACAGGTGACACAGATACCTGTGGCCAAGGACAGATTCCTGTCCCAAACGTGTGTCTGTGTGAAGTAGTGGTGTGTACAGTGAGAGACAGTGAGAGACCAAGAGAGGCAGACACAGCGCTAGGAGTGAGACACAGGTGAGCAAGTGTGCAGGGGAGACAGGGACACTCTGAGGGGACAAGGGCTTGGAGAAAGGCATGATGGCAGGGAAGGCCATGAGGAGGGTACCAGTGTGTGGGCTGGAGATCAGGTGGTGCTTGGGGTTAGGACACAGGTGGGGAAGGTGAGGTGCTTCTGTTGTCTGTGATGAGTAACCTGAAATGACAAGTAGGAAAGACAGGTACGGGGGAGTCCTTGGAAGTCAGTGACAGTGTCAGGTACAGGTAGAGAGGGGTGTGAGCGGCAGCTGTGCTCTCAGGTGACCTGTCTGTGGCCAACTCTTCTGGGAGGGCAGGTGTTGGGGTGTTGGGCAGGTGCAGCACTGTCACGGAGGCGGATGGGTGAGGGCCAGGAGGCTGGGGACTGGCGGGGACAGGCCTTACCTGAGGGGACAGGTTAGCAGGTTGCACGTGTGAGTGCTTGTTTGCAAAGGAAGGAATGTGTGTGTGAGTGTGTGCACGTGTGGTGGCTCGGTACTGCTTGAGAGGAGGAGGAGGTGAAGAAATACGAATGTGTGAGGAACAGGTGAGTTTAGAGCTTTGGGGACAGGTGGGATGGCTCATTTACAGGTAGGAAGGGGCCAGTGTGGCATGAAATGAGATAAAATGCAGGGATTCCAGTGGAAGGGGCAGACTTTAGAGAACGGGTGTTACCTGGAGGGGCAGGTAAGAAGGGACATATGATCCCCGAGAGCTCAGACATCTTAAGGGCAGGTGTGAGGGGGACAAGTGTTACCTGGAGGGGCAGGTGAGAGGAAATAGGTGTTATCTCCAGGGCAGATGAAGGGAACAGTATGGAGGACAGGTGCTGCACGCAGGCAGCTATGAGGAGATAGATGTTACCTGCAAGTCCAGATTTGGGGAGTTGAAGGGGAAACGTGGGTGTGACAGGTGCATTGATAGACAAGTGTGAGTGAAAGGTTAGTTACCTGAGGCCACAGGCGGGTGCAGTGTGACTCTGCCAGATGGTCTGCTGCCTCGATTTCTCTCGCTCCCCTGTCCTCCCCTCCCTGGGGAGCCACTTCTGGCTCTCGGGTCCCTCCCATGGCTCTGGCCCTCCGCAGGGCACACAGGTAGCTCTGGACTGGTTGAGGCCCGGCCTGCCGGGCGGCCAGGGCTCCTGAGGCTGCTTGGCGATGCGGAGCGCGTCTAGGCCTCGGTGGGCCAGCCGGGCGGGGGGAGCGGGCGGGGGGGCCGTTTAGCCGTGATAGATCCGCGCGCCGCTTGTCTCTTAATCTCCGGAGCGACCGATCGATTCGCTATTTCCCTTTGTTGCCAGAAAATTCGATCCTGGGCCTGGAATTAGGTCCCCGGCTTAATCTGAGCGGAAACCAGTGAGGGGGAGACAGAGACAGAGATGCTGGGAGAGAAAGAGATGGAGAGACAGTAAGAGACAGAGACAGACAGAGATGCTGAGAAAGAGACACAGGGAGAGATAAGCACAGAGATTTAGAGAGAGATAGGCTATGAGTTGGACCCAAAAAGGAAGAGAGAGATGCTACGAGAGACAGAGATAGAGAGACAGATCCTGGGAGAGTTAGAGGTGGACACAGAGATGCTGTGAGAGACAGAGACAGAGAGACAGTGAGGAGAGACCCAGCCAGGGGAGAGATAACAGAAGCGGCCCAGCAGGGCCCTGCGACAGTGGTGGAATGATAGATAGAAAGTGTGCCCCAGAGGGCCCCAGCCCCACGAACGTCAAGGCCAGGCCAGTACTCCCTGCCCCAAAGTGTGCAGACCCCAGAATTGGCCCAAATGTCCTTCCCACAGACGCTGTGACCCTTCACACCAAATATCCAGACCCCAGATATCCAGATCCAAATTACCAGACCCTCAGCCTTGAACTCCAACTCCAAATCCAGACTTCTGGCCCCCTTAAATCCAAACTCCTGTGCTGATCCCCAGTCCCAGATATCCACACCCCCAGTCCTGACTCCCAGCCCCAGTCGGCTCCCAACCTCAAATATCTAGATCTTCCCCTCCAAGTGTCCAGTCTCTTGGCTTTGAGCCCCTAGATCCCAAATATTCAAGCCCTCAGCCCTGACCTCTAAACCCCACTCAGAATCTAGCCCCAAATATCCAGACTCCTCAGCCCCAAACATCCAAATCCACCTTCAGGTCGGCCACCAACCCCCGTTCCCAGATTTTCAGTCCAGTCTCTCGAAGACCCCATCTCCGTGGCTCTCATTCGCTCTCCCCCCCCCGCCGCCCCCAAATCTCGCACCCCTGTCCCTAGGCCACACCTCCAGTGCTACCTGCCTCCCACCTTCCCAGAGTTGGGCGCAGCCCCACCTGCGCGCCACAGCCGGGGCGGATGACCCCATCAGCCTGCCCCTCCACGGGCTCGGAGGCCCAGCTTGGCAGGCCTCCCAGGACCACCCCCGCGCCCGCCCCCTCCTCGGGCGGGAATCCCCGCCCCCTCCCCGCCCTTGTGCCGGCCCGCGGCGCTCACTCACTTTCTGGGCTTTGCGCATCCGCTCCGGTCCAGGGAGAAGTGTTTAAAGTTCGGATCCCGCAGCCATGGCCCCCGCGGCGTCCTGGGGAGGGGGCACCGGGGCGAGGGGCGGGATGAGGGGAGATGCCCAGAGCCCCGGGGAGGCAGAGACCCACAGGACGAGGAGAGGTAGTCTCTGAGACGCCGGGACTGGAGAGACTCAGAGACGGAGAGACAGCCAGGGAAACAGAGACGGGGAGACGAGCAGAGACGGGGAGATGCAGAGAGGGAGAGAGACAGCGAGACAGACGCGCAAAGAGAGCAGAGACGCGGAGAGCTGAGGACGGAGCTCCGGGCGGAAGCGCAGCGCAGCGAGCGCGGGTGGGCGCGCGCCCGGGACAGCCTGGCCGGCTGGGGGCGCGGGGCGGCCCTGCCTCCTGCGCCTTCTCCTCGTCCTCCTCTTCCTCTTCCTCCTGCTCCTCCTCCTCCTCGTCCTCCTCCTCCTCCTCCCTTCACTCCTCCTCTGCGCGCCGCGCGCCTCCCGCCCTCGCGGCCGCCCGGCCGGGCTCGGCGCGCAGATATATGGAGGCGGCGGCGGCGGCGCGGGGGAGGGGGCGGGGGCGCGATCGATGGAATATAATTTTCCTCAAACTCGGAAAATAAAGTTCAGAGCTGATCAAATTTGAAAACAGATGTCGAATCGCGACTCTAAATAAGGTTCGATCCCGGGACTGAGGGAGTGGGGGTGGGTGGAGAGGTAGAGAGACCCCCTCCTCTCCCCTTTCCTTCCCCTCCGCCCTGCTCCTCCCTAGGAGGACGCGCGGACAAACGGACAGGCGCGAGGTGGAGGTGGCGACGATGCGGCCAGGACCTCTGCTGGACACGCAAACCTGGACCCGGACTGGAACACGGACCCGCACACACGCAGCCTGGATAGGAGACACAGGGACAGAAGGACATATGGAAACAGTAAGGCAGACAGTGCAAACACACACTCAGGGACACACAGCCCTACAGAGAGAGGGGCACAGACACATACACAGACCTGCCATCTGTGCACGCAGCACACACATGCCTACCATTATACAGGAAGTGGAAACACAACCCGTACACGGAGACATTCAGGCACACACAGAGAAACAGATGCACAAACAGCCTGCACACCACACCTTCTCCAACCCACAGCCACTCCCTGATCCACTGACCCACAAACTGGACACAAAGACACCCAGATGCACAGTGACACACAGCCACACTCCACTCCCAACACACAGCCTGGACACACAAGCCCTCACTGACACATAGGCAGAACCCAGGGCTGGCACACTGACACTCCCCTTCACACGCCCACAAGGTCACCGGCACACACACGCACACCTGCAGTGACAGGGAAGGGCCCCACCCAGCCAGATCTGTTCCCATTGAAATAACAAGTCAATATCGACCAGCCTCAGGGCAGGTCAGACCCACAGTTCAGCTCCTGGCCGGACTTCCTCCTCCTGGCCCAACCTGACCCTCACCTTCACTGTCTACCTTCCTATCCCCTCCCTTGCCCCTTGCCCCTCACCCTGCCCTCTCTCCCGCTGCCACTGCCCCGCAACCACTTTTACCTCCCATTCCCAGGTCAGGCTCCACCCCGCCAAGCCCCACACCACCTTCTCTGGGGAAAGGCAGCCCTCACCAGGGCAGCCCCTGGAGGCTCCTACCCCTGGAGGAGAAAGTAGGTCTCACGGCAAGACAGCAGTCCCCAGGTGGATATATGGGGGCCAGGACAGCTCTGTGGGATCTCACCAACCCCACCAGCACCCAGGTGCTGAGACCAAGGTGCTGAGAGGCTAGAAAAGAACTTCAGCACTGCCTGACAGACAGGGTTCAGCCTCACTCCCACTCACCACTCACTCAGGCAAGTCGCTAAACATCCCCAGCCTCAAGTTTCCTCATCTGCAAAATGGGACAATAATGACCTCCCTCCTAGAGTGGTTGGGAGGGTTAAACCGCAGGGCGCGTGGAGCACAGCTGGTTCCGCACCAAGTACCAAATAAACACGCATGTGCTGTGAGCTTGCTGCTTCTGGATAATCCCATTAAAATATTACGAATTTTACCAGAAAACAAGAATTCCTTCACTTGTCTGTACCTTTTCTGCAGTTGGACTGTAGGGAACATTCTTTCAAGGAGCCAACAGGCTTCACTGGGCTCCATTTACGACCCTTTCCCCCAGGGCCATGGTCCTCTGCGTGTCCATAACAGCCCCGGGACTGTCCACAGCCCACTTGAACGCAGCTCCCCAACTACAATGTTTGTGCATATGTTTCTGTGCCTGTGCCTGAATGTTTCCACGTATGGGTCGTGTGTTCCCACTTCCCGTATTACGGTATGCATGTGTGTGCCGCGTGTGCAGATGGCAAGTCTGTGTATGCGTATCTGTGTCTGCCTCTGAGTGTGTCTGTAACACCCAGCATACTACAGAAAGCATTCCTCCTCTAGCTGCCCAGTGCCTGGCTCTGAATGCCAAGGAGGAGGTTCCAGAACACCCTCTGTGGGGCAGGACTCCTCCCACACAGGACACCCTTTGGGAGAAAGGTGACACCCTCTGGGTAGATATGAATGACTCCCTTGGCTACACCCTCCAAGAGAGCTGGGATACCATCAAGGCTTCAAGTCCACCAACTGGAATGCATTTCATGACCATTAAACCCCTGTGAAGAGGGACAGAACACCTAAGCAGAAAGAGCTCAATTGACTGTAGATAACACCCTTCAGTAAGATTGGACACCCTCTGGAGAGAGACAGTTTATCACACCATACACGACACCCTATTGGAAAACAGAACATCTTTGAAATGTGAGGGACACCCTTAAGATAGCGAAGACCATCAGTCAAGAGGGCTTTAAGACTTTATCTCTAAACCACGCCCCTCTGGGAGACAGGAAAATGTCCCCAGACTGTAATGTTAACACCTTTGAGGGGCTTGCAGTCCCAATCAGAGGGTGGGGAGGACCCCTCAAGGAGAGCTCTGATGCTCTGGGGGGGAGGGGCCAGGACCCATTGCCCTGTGCATCCTACACACCGGTGGGAATGGGAACAGCACCGTCTGACTGTTCAGAACACCCTCAGCATCCCCCACCCCCAGAAGACACCGTCTTGATTTCTGGAACACCTTTTGGGGCTGTGCATTTTGGAAAATGTATGCTCCCTCTCTGAGTCCTAGGGTTCGGGAGGATTCATGAGAAGAAGACGTCAGAGTGTGCAGCACCGCGTAAGGCACATAGTAGGTGCTCAGTGAAAGAGACCCCTCGCTGCACAGCATCCCCGCGGCCGGCAGGGGCACACGTTCCCTCGTTAGCAGTGTTGCCAACACTGCCTACTTGGCTGAAGGAAGCGTCTCACAGGAGGGGGATCATTAAGCTGTACTTAACATCCCCAGGGAGGCTGCAGCAGCAGAAGACTGTAGTTAATACCCCACTGAGAGAGGACGCCCTCAGGGTGTTTAATGCCCCCTAGGAGAGGGGGAGACGGGGAGAGAGGGAGCAGGAGAATACCCTCACCAGCCTGTAACACCCAGTGGACTGAATTTATTACCCATGAAGGAGAGAGCATACCTCTGGGGTCTGTAATATCCGCTAGATTCTCGGAACCCCCAAGAGCAAGAGGACCCCTCCGTGAGGGCTGTCGGCTGTCTCGAGATTGCTTTTAACAAAGATGCCTCCTGCTGCAGTGACAGCACTAAAGGTGACAGAGGGTGAAACCAGGAGCCCCCCACCCCAAGTTTCCATCTCCTTAACTCCCTCCCCACCACTGCAGCCCTCCCGGAACCACAAGAGCAAAAGGGGAGGTGGGGGTGGTGTGGGCTGGGGAGGCTGAATGGGGCCCAAATCCCAGCAAGTCAGTAGTCAGGACAATGACCGTTTAATGGGATTTGCCTGGTGCCCGGCACTGCCTAAACTCTATACACAGATTAACTCAAGCAAGTCTCACGGCACAACTCCAAGAGGTAGGTGCTGTTATAAGTGTCACCCCCACTTTACTGATGAGGAAACTGAGCCACAGAATCACTTGCCGACTGTCACACAGCTAGTTAGTATTAGAAGGGGACCTGGAGCCAAGCAGCCTGGCCGAGGGGTCTGTGTTCTAACCACCAGGCTGCCCTGCCCTCCCCCCTGCCCCCATATTAGACTAGGAGCTTGTGCAGACAAGCGCCCTGCCTACATGGCTCTGCGTCCTCCCAGAGCCAGGCCCACCCTACCACTGCGTCCTCTGGCTCAGTATGACCGCCGGCCATTCCCCATCCCTCGGGGCTTGAGGCTTCCTGTGGGCAGGGCCTGTGCCTGATTCATCTCTGGGTCCCTGCTGAGGGCAAAGCCAAGCCCACAGGGCCTGGGGAGGAGGCAGGGAGGGAGGGAAAGGGGAGGAGGGAGGAACGGAGAGGACACTAAAGAGAGCAGGGAGGGAGGCGAGGAGAAGCTGGGCAGAGAGGGGCTGGGGAGAAGGACGGGGAGTCCCGGGGGAGCCGGGGCTGGAGCTGGGCCAAGCCACGCTGCTGTGGATGTTGGGAGAGCAGAGGGAATGGGGGAGTCCAGTCAGCTGGGAAAGGGGTGCAAACAAACAGCATGGCCACCCCTCCCTCACCCCACCGCCTATCCCGGGTGGGAGAGGATGGACAGAGAGGGCCCTGGTAAGTGGAAGGATGAAGGCCCAGGATGAACGAGGTGCAAGGAGGGCAGACAGACAGACACAAGACAGATGGGAGCCAGGAGGGCAGGGGGAGGCAGCCAGCCAGGGCGTGTGCCTGGGAGTGGGAATTCAGACAGACAGACAAGGGTGAGAGGCGAGGGTGCTGGAAGACTGGGGACAGATGTAGGGGCTGGTCCAGGAAAAGGACAGACAGACAGACTTAGGGCTTGGGGCTGGGGCAGGAGGGACAGACAGACAGAAGGAGGGAGGGGAGGACGGACAGAGGGCATCTGCAGAATTGGTGGGCAGATGGACGGAGGGACAGCCATGCAGTGCGGCCGGCAGGGCCAGGGCCAGGCCGAGGGCGCGCGGTGGCGGCCAGCCCGGGGAGGCGGAGGCTGAGCGAGCGGCGGTGTTTGTGGAGCTGTCGGCTGCGGTGGAATTATGAAAAATAGCAGGCATCGGAGCCGGCCTTCAGCTTCGATTAGGGGAGATGGGACATGACAGGTGCGATCAATACGCAGCCGTTCTATAAAGTGTCAAGTAATGAATCAATTTCGACTAAATTTTCCATTTTTCAGAGGCCGTTCTCCGAGAGAAGAATATCCTCTTTTGTAAAGATATTATTATCGATTTCGGCGGCAATTTGACATCAGGGGTAGTTAATTCCACTCAGAATAAAATTGAAAACACTTGAGAGAGAAAAGAGAGAGGCGAAGAGTGAGACAGAGAGGGAGAGAGGGGGAGGGAGGGAGGGGCTGGGAGAGAGAGAGATGGATGGACAGAGAGACAGAGACAGGGAGACAGAGAGGAACACACAGTGAGAGAGATGGGAGAGAGAAGAGAGATGCGGAGACACTGAGAGAAACTTGGAGACTGCAAAGCCTAGAGTTATAGAGAGAGACAGGGACTGACAGAGACATTCCGAGAGACTCAGAGAGCAGAGACACCCTAAGAAAGGGCGACAGAGAGACAGATTGAGAGTGGCTCAGAGAGAAAACCCCAGATGTTACTAACTGGCTACAGAGGAGCAAAGAAATGGACAAAGACAATTGAGAGAAAAAGACAGATGGAGGAGGGGGCAGGAGAAACTGATGACACACAGACAGACACACACAAGTGAGAGGCCGAGAAACAGGAACTTGGGGAATTGGGGAGAGGGGCGGAGGGGTGTGGGGAACAGGAGCAACAGAGAAAAGTGAGGCTGGCAGAGGAGAGGCCAGAGAGGCAGACTGGAGGGGTCGGGGGCAGGGGGTAGGACTGCGGCCAAAAGGCTGAGAACCTGCCAGGAAGTGGGGACGAAGGGGTAAGGGTGCCAGGAGAAGGGCAGAGGCTGAGGGGTTGGGGCTGAGGGCAGATCTGGAGATGAGAGTTTGGGGAGACCTTCCTGTCCTACCCTGCTGTCCCCAAAGTCAGTTGCCCTGAATGGGCAGAAGCTCGGCGTGTGTGTGTGTGTGTGTGTGTCCCTGAGTTCTGGTGTGCATGCGTGTTGGCTGGTGTCTGTGTGTGTCCTTGTGTGTTGACTGAATCCTATATCCCATTACATTTGTGTTTCCTGGACATGTGCGCAAACACACACACACACACACACAATCTGTTTGTGTCCCTGTTCGTGCGCAATGGTGACAACATTTCTGGTTAGTGCCTGTCAGTCCCCAGCTGAAATCTCCATTTATCCCTGAGCAGGTCACAGGCTGCCTGGGAGGAAGAGAGAGGAAGTGGGTAGAGGATAGGAACCCTGGGTTGTGAGAGAGAAGATGGCCCAGGACCTGTACTCCTGGGTCTCACAGAGGATGGTCTCAGATCCTGGACTCCTGGGTCTGAGGGAAGAGGGGTTGGGGCCTGGACCCCTGGGTCTGAGGGAGGAGGGGCTGGGGGTCTGGACTCCTGGGTCTGAGGGAGGAGGGGCTGAGGCCTGGACCCATGGGTCTGAGGGAGGAGGGCCTGGGGGCCTGGACTCCTGGGTCTGAGGGAGGAGTGTCTGGGGACCTGGACTCCTCGGTCTGAGTGAGGAGGGCCTGGGGACATGGACCCCTGGGTCTGAGGGAGGAGGGGCGGGGGGTCTGGACTCCTGGGTCTGAGGGAGGAGGGCCTGGGGGCCTAGACTCCTGGGTCTGAGGGAGGAAGGAGTGGGGCTGGGACACCCCATGGGCAGATGGTCAGCAGACAAGTAAGTAACAGGGCTCGCTGGGAAGCCCCTGAGCCATCGCCAGCCGCTCCTCCAGAAAAGCCTGTGCCTGCTGCCCCCTAGTGGACATGGAGATTAGGCCAGACCAGGGACAGGGAACTGACAGGTCAAGGAGGGAAGCCAGAGGCACTGACCCAAGTGGGAGCAGAGACAGGGGAGAGGGAGAGAGAGAGAAGGATGGAGATGGGCAAACAGACAGGTGGACACAGACAGGGACAAAGATGAATAGAGAAGTGGGCTGGGGTCAGGCCGACAGGATTGAGGACTCAGACCTTGGTGGAGAAGAAAGAGACTGGGGCGTGAGTTCAGGGCTAGAACTGGAGATAGACAGGGAAATATGGAGGACAGAGGGGGTCTGCAGCAGATGGCAGGCAGAGGGTGAGGGCAACAGAGAGACTCTTGAACAGACAGAGGTTGGGCTAGCGAGACCTGGGTACAGACAATACAAGAGACAGGACGGGAGCCATATGGACAGATGGACAGTGACAGAGGGATGGGGGCTAGGTCTAAAGGAGGGAGAGAACCGAGAGAACAGGCAGCGAGAGGACAGGTGGGCAGGGACAAGGGCAGGCACTCATGGAGAGACAGACGGATATCAGAGGGAACAGCGGACACACCCAGAAGAAAGAGGTGGACAGAGAGACAGGTGGACACAGACAGACAGAGGGCTGCGGAGAAATCAGGGCTCCCCAAGCCAAGTGGACACCGGGAGATGAAGCAGAGAGCGGTATGTGGGGGGAGCCTGGAGCCCAGCGGGGATTCCAGGCTGAGGGGCTCCCTGTGGCAAAGCCTTGGAGAGTTGCTGGGGAACGGGGTCCCCTGGCCGGGGTCTCTGCCCGCCACCCCCTCCCAGCCTGCCCCCCCACCCGGCGGGCTGCCCGGCGGAGGCGACAGATTGAGCGATGAGACGCATTACGCACTTAATCCGCCTGATTGAATGTTTTGCTTTCGCCCAAATTGAAACATTAAACAACACGGGACGAGAAGAGGCGGCCGCAAATCACTCATGAAAGATTCATCTTCTCCCAGGCAGCCGCCACCGCCCGCCTCCGATGCTGCCCGCCCCAGCCGGGAAGCCTCAGGGTGGGGGTGGGAGTGGGGCAGCACCCCTGCCCACTCTGGGGAGCCCCAGCCGTAGTGGTCTCGGGAAGTTCTTCCCGCGGTCTCACCTCAATCCTACAGGTGGTCTCAGAGACTAGAACCCTGGATCCCTGGGCCTTCCCTGGACAGCATGACCTTGGCCCTGTCCCTGCCCCTCTCTGGCCGGGGAATCCATCTCTCCAGCTACCTTCCTGGACCAGCCCGGACCTCTGGGGCATGGAGGGGACTGCTCAGAGTTGGGGGATGAGGTCTGAGAGCCTCTTCCCTGTGCAGCGGGGCCTTTCTGGGTTCTCGATCCAAGAGTGGGGGTGGTGTCTGGGGGCTGAGTCAGAGGGAGGTGGCTGCTGTGTCAGGATGAGTGCAGACGGGCAAACAGGGAGTGTGTTCCCTGCCACTGGGGAGCTCAGTGTGTCTGCGTGTCTACCTGCATCCATGACTGCGTAGCTTCTATCTCGCTCTGCCCATGTTGGTGTAACTTGCTTTGCGACTGTCCCTGTATCACTACACTCAGGTCTCAGTGATCCTGCGTGTGACAGTAACTCTGTGGGCCTGTGGGTGTCTTTCTGTCTGCCTGTCTGTGTCTGGCACTTTCTGTATGTGTGTCCTGTGGGCAGCATTTTTGTGCATGGTGTATCAGTGTGACTTTTGAGGTGTGGCTGTGCGTGACTCCCTGTGCATAAGTCTGTGGGTGACTGTATGCCATGTCTGTCTGCAGGTCTGTGTTGAACTATTTCTGTGTCTGGGTCTCTTTTCTGCGTCCACATGTCCCTGTGTCTCTCTCAGCCTCTGTCTCTGTCTCTGCCTGAGGGGGCACCTGCTGGGGCCACTAGAGGAAGGCCTGGGTGTGGAGAAGCTGGGGAGACAGGAGACAGGAAAGACAGGACAGCGGTGACGCCTGAGAACCAGGGAGCAGGGAGCAAACGCGAGGGAGCTGGGGGGGCCATCGTGGGCGCCACGGCCGGAGCGGGTGATCAATATTCGATTTAGGTTTTAATTCCGGGGCTTTCGGAGCCTGTCAGCCCTGATGTATGAGCTCACACTGGGGCCGCCCAGCCAGCCAACCCACCAGTGCCCATGGCCTGGTGGCCTGTCCTGGCCTGGGCTCCCTGGCCCTGCCAGCCATGGGCTGTGGGAGGCGGGAGAAGGGCCCAGTGAACTTGAGCTTGGTCCCTCGCCCGCCCAGTGCACCTACAGCCCCTGCTCCTGCCTGGCCTGCCAAGCAAGGGGCCCCTAGAGGTCCTCAAACACCGTCTCAGGGACACCTGGTGGGGTCCCACAGCCTGCCTGTCCGCATGGACCACATGTTCAGACGCACACAGAGCTCTGGGCTCATACATGCCTGTGCCCATGCAAACTCTAACACATACACCCCAGGTTCAAACACACATGTGCACAAACTGCCATGCATTGCCTCTGACATGCACGTGTGTCCACATACAAACGTTGACACACATACGTGCTCCACACACATAACCCCAACACACATAAAAGCACCACATGTACCGGAAGTGGGAACCCTGGGGACACAGCATTCTGGCAAGAGAGGCAAGAGACAGAGACACAGAAACTCAGACAGACCAGTGAAGAGCTCAAAGAAGAGCTTAAGAGTGGGGACAGACGCGGAGAGCCCCCAGGGGAGGTTGGAGGCCACAGGGTGGAGCAGTGGACAAGGCTCAGCAGTGAGGGGGATGGGAGCCCCCCCAAACCCTGTCTCTCTCTCAGGAAGATGGATCCACCGCCCTCCCTGATGACAATGCTGTCTGCGCAAACTTTAATTAACACTTTGAGTTAATTAGTTCGAGATCATTTAGGAGTAAAATGTTTTTATTAGGGAGGCTGCGAGCCTGTTGATGGATGGGGCGCGATTCGCTCTTCCGCCTGCGGGGACAGCCGGTAAACAGAAATCAATCAGGGGCCTCCCAACCCAGCCCCCCCAGAGCCAAGCTCCCTGCCTAGGGCCCAGGAGTGGAGGCTCCCAGATTCCTCCTTCCCCCAGGCCCCAGGCTCCAGGTCCCAGCCCCTCCTTCAGACCCAGGAGTCTAAAACCCCAGCTTCTTCCTCCCCCGGACCTAGGAGTCCAGGCTCCCAGCCCCTCCTCCAGTAGGCCCAGGAATCCAGGCCCCCAGCAGTCTCCTCCCTCAAACCCAGGAGTCCAGGCACCCCTGCAGCCTCCTCCCTCAGACCCAGAAGTCCAGGCCCCCAGCCCTCCCTGCCTCAGACCCAGGAGTCCAGGCCCCCAGCCCCTCCTCCCTCAGACCCAGGAG
>NC_045454.1:15901027-15905200 GCF_002776525.5 Piliocolobus tephrosceles | reverse complement strand
CCAGTCTCCTCCCTCAGACCCAGGAGACCAGGCCCCCAGCCTCTCCTCCCTCAGACCTAGGAGACCAGGCCCCCAGCCCTCCCTTCTCCCTCAGACCCAGGAGTCCAGGCCACCCTGCAGCTTCCTTCCTCTGACCCATGAGTCCAGGTCCCCGCCTGGTCCGGAGTCCACTTCTGTCGCAGGCCCGGGCTTCCAGGCCCCCACCTCTAGCCTCCCTAGGATGCCTGAAAACCCTGCCCGGTCCTCCGGTGCAGTCGCCCCCTCTCCCACCCGCGCCGGACTCGGACACAACACTAGGGTCGGATTCACAGTTGGGGTCTCCTTCGGCTGCGGGTCAGACCCTCCCCTCCACTCCCTCTCGAGGACTCTGACTCCGCGGCCCCGAAACTTTCTCCTCGCTGCCCCTCGGCGTCTCTGCGCGCCTGTCTCGTCGGGTCTCGGCCTAGAGATGTCTCGGGCGCCCCCTTCCCCAGCGGTGACGGCTTCATCAGGTGTCCGCGCGGGCGGGGGCGGGGCGAGGCCTGGCGGGCGCTGGGAGCCTGGGGGCGGAGGGGCGGGGGTTCCGGGGCCGATAAATCTTCATCAGGCGGCGGCGGGGGGGCCATTAGGCGCTAATGGGAAGATGGAGGGGCCTGTCGGCCGTGCGGGCCGGGCCTCATTTGTCCTGCTTCCCGCTCCATTGGCCGCCGCCCCCGCCCCGCCCCGCCCCTCCCCCGCCGCCGCGCGCCCCATTTCCGCTTCAAACCTTTGGAGGGGACGTGGGGGGGATCCCGGGGGCTGCTGAAAAAGAGGCGACTGGAAGGCAGGGACAGATTCAGGAAAGGGGAGGGGGCCCAGGGCATGGAGGGGAAGGGGGTTCGGTCGCAGAGCCAGTTTAGAACGTGGGTGGCTCAGCTAGAACGCAGGCGGAGTGGGCAGGAGAACGCGGTGGGGAGGGCTCGGAACGCGGAGAAAGTGAATAGAAGTCCCGGAAGGAAAAGAGAACGCGGGAGGGGGCCGTCGGGGACGCGAGAGGGGACCTGGAAGATGGGAGTGGCGGGAACTGGAACAAGGCGGGAGTGACCGGGAGAGGGTGCAGGATTGGAATTAGGGGTAGGGGTCGGATCGCCGGCCCAGCCTCCAAGGGCGTGGATCTGGGAAGGCGAGCGGGCGACGTCCCCCGAGGCAGAGAACGCGGCCCCCGCCCGTCGCCACCGCCGCCGCCCGCTCCCGGACTCTCGCCCCCCGCGCGTCCACTCTGATTTCTCGGCCCATTTTTCTTCCTCTCCTGTCACTCCGGCGCTCGCCCTCCCGCCGCCGGCCGCCCCGCCGCGCTCCGCTTCCCGCGGGAACCCCCGCTGCAGCCAGCCCCGGGGGCTCAGCCGTCTCAGTGTAGCAGCGCCCCCACCCCCACCACGTCTGGCCCTGCTCAGTCCCCACCAGGGCCACCTATTCCCCCAAGTCGGTCACCCACAAATGGACTGCCCCCCGCCCCGAACACCCCCAGGAGAGGCCCAGCCTTGGGGGGTAGCACCAGGGTTGGCTCCCCCAGCTCCTGAGACTAGATCCCTAGGACCTCAGGACCCTAGTCTGAGATTCCCCTAAAGGAGGCATCTAGATACCCACAAACCAGGCCTTCGAACCCCTACCCTCCCTCTGAAGCCCTCACATTGACTGAAGACCCCTGGGATCAGACCTAGACATGGACCTGGATCACCCCAGGCCAACTGAACAGCTACCTGGACTCACAAACACACAAGGTGGTAACCCAGCCTAGCCCCCAGACACCCTGGAATAAAGATTCTGGGGCCCAGGTCCATTCACCCCCAAACAAGTCCTACATAAGGGAAATTGACTTTAGCTCAGTCACCCCAAAATAAGCATAAGTAACCACAAGCCCCCACAAACTAGGCATTTATTCCCGCATACTGTCACCCCCAAATTAGACGTTGGGGCCCCAAATTTGGCACACCTAGACTTTCCTCATTGAACCTCATTGGGACCCCCAGATACAACACCCACGATCTACAAAAATAGGCCCCAGCTGCTATCACCCCACTCAGCATGTGACCCCATTCTCAACACATACAAACTAGAAAATGGGACTGAAATTCAGACACCCTTAAACTCGGCAACCTCAAACTTGACAACTGGATCCTCAGACTCAAGTCAAAATGAGGATCTGGGCCCCACCCACCCTAAGACTCCCCCAAACTAGACATCTGGCTGCCCAGGCTCAGTTTCCACTAAACCAAGGAACTTCAGAAATGCCCCAGCAAGTCACCTTAACACCAGTCATGTACGTCTCTATGTAGCATTACCCCCAAACCTTGCGTCCAGACCCAATCATTGGTCACCCTAACCTGTGCATGTGGACAACCAACTTTTTTTTTTTTGAGACGGAATCTCGCTTGTCACCCAGGCTGGAGTGCAGTGGCATGATCTCGGCTCACTGCAAGCTCCGCCTCCTGGGTTCACGCCATTCTCCTGCTTCAGTCACCCAAGTAGCTGGGACTAGAGGCGCCCGCCACCACGCCCAGCTAATTTAGTAGAGACTAGGTTTCACCATGTTAGCCAGGATGGTCTGGATCTGCTGACCTCGTGAACCACCTGCCTCGTCCTCCCAAAGTGCTGGGATTACAGGCGTGAGCCATCGTGCCCGGCCTTTTTTTTTTTTTTTTAAGACAGGGTCTTACTCTGTTGCCCAGGCTGGAGCTGGAGTGGCATGATCTCAGCATACTGTAGCCTCGACCTCCCAGGCTCAAGTGATCCTCCTGCCTCAGCCTCCCAAGTAACTGGGACAACAGGCATGAGCCACCTCGCCCAGTCAACAACCAGCTTTAGAAGCCCCCCCAACTTGGCACCTGGAATTCCAGTATCACCTGCCCTTACAATACACATCTGAGCTTTCACCCCCACTCATAAGCGTTAGAGACCCCTCTAAGTTAACCCACAAACTCAGCAGCTAGCCTCCCAACTTCAGACACCCCCAACGTTAGGAGGGCTCTGTGGCACTGAAGCTCAGATCTCCAAACTACTAAATTTTTTTTTAATCTTTTTCATTAAAAAATTTTTTAATTTAAAATTTTTTATTTTTTTTTTAGACAGTCTCACTTTGTCACCCAGGCTGGAGTGCAATGGTGCCATCTTGGCTCACTGCAACCTCTGCCTCTGCCTCCCAGTAGAAGCGATTCTCCTGCCTCAGCCCCCCGAGTAGCCGGGATTATAGGTGCCCCAAACTTCAGTCACCCTACACTAAGCACCCCATAGGCTGTTACCCCCAGAAGTAGGCAAGTCAAGAACCCCCAAATCAGGTATATGGAGGTGACCTCAAGGTCACCTTCCTAATCCAAACACCAAGGAGTCCATAATCAGACCCGAACTTGGGATTTAGGGTGCCTGCCTCAAACACCCTCATAGGAGGTTGGATGGCGGCCCCCTAAAAAAGTATGTCCACATCCTAACCCCAGAACCTGCTAATGTGACCTTACAGGAAGAGTCTATTCAGATGCAATTAAATGAAGGATCTTGAGATGGGATTATCCTAGGTTTCCGGGGTGCGCCCTCAATCCGTTGTTAAGAGACCTGATAACAGACAAGAAGAGGCCAGATGCGGTGGCTTACGCCTGTAATCCCAGCACTTTGGGAGGCCGAGGCAAGAGGATCCTTTGAGCCCAGGAATTGGAGGCCAGCCTGAATAGCATACCAAGACCTCATCTCTACAAAAAATAAAATTAGCCAGGCATGGTAGTGCACAGCTTAGTCCCAGCTACTTGGGAGGCTGAAGCGGGAGGATCACTTGAGCCTGGGAGATCAAGGCTGCAGTGAACTATGATGATACCACTACACTCCAGTCTGGGCGACAGTGAGACCTCGTCTCAAAAGAAAAAAAAAAGGGGGGCCAGGCATGGTGGCTCACACCTGTAATCCCAGCACTTTGGGAGGCCGAGGCGGGCAGATCATGAGGTCAGGAGATTGAGACCATCCTGGCTAACACGGTGAAACCCCGTCTCTACTAAAAATACAAAAAGAAAAAATAGCTGGACATGGTGGCGGGCGCCTGTAGTCCTAGCTACTGGGGAGGCTGAGGCAGGAGAATGGCATGAACCAGCGAGGCGGAGCTTGCAGTGAGCTAAGATCACGCCACTGCACTCCAGCCTGGGCAACAGAGCAAGACTCTGTCTAAAAAACAAA
>NC_045454.1:15883061-15900627 GCF_002776525.5 Piliocolobus tephrosceles | reverse complement strand
GCTGTCACCCAGGCTGGAGTGCAGTGGCCGGATCTCAACTCACTGCAGCCTCCGCCTCCCAGGTTCACGCCATTCTCCTGCCTCAGCCTCCCGAGTAGCTGGGACTATAGGCGCCCACCACGTCGCCTGGCTAGTTTTTTGTATTTTTTAGTAGAGACGGGGTTTCACCGTGTTAGCCAGGATGGTCTCGATCTCCTGACCTCGTGATCCGCCCGTCTCGGCCTCCCAAAGTGCTGGGATTACAGGCTTGAGCCACCGCGCCCGGCCCCAAAGAAAACAATTTAAGCCACTCCTAATCCAGGCATTGAGGCCCCCCCAGGATCTAAGTCTCTGTGTCAGTCACCCCTAACTAGATATCTGGGTGATGAGCCTCAGACACTCCCACACTAAGGAACAACACCTGGGACGGGCACAGTGGCTCACACCTGTAATCCCAGCACTTTGGGAGGCCGGGCGGGCGGATCATCTGAGGTCAGGAGTTCAAGACCAGCCTGGCCAACATGGTAAAACCTTGTCTCTAGTAAAAATACAAAAATTAGTTGGGCATTGTGGCGGCTGCCTGTAATCCCAGCTACTCTGGAGGCTGAGGCATGAGAATGGCTTGAACCAGGAGACGGAGGTTGCAGTGAGCCAAGATCTTGCCACTGCTTTCCAGCCTGGGCGACAGAGCAAGAGTCTGTCTCAAAAAAAAAAAAAAAAAAAAAGGAACAACACCCCAAACTAGGTACGAAGAACCACAAACCCTGGCAAGTAGGTCTTGAGGCCCAGTGGCCCCAAATTGTATATAAACATTAGAAACTCATAACTGGTAGCCCTCAAACCAGACATCTAGTTGCCTTCTCTTAACCCCCCAAAGATGAGCTTCTCAAACACAAGAGTCACACCCTCGGGAGGCATCTGGCAACACAACCTAGCTTGGCACTGGATCTGCCGAGGGACATCTGGGCCCCAGCTGTCACCCCATATTGGTGTTTGGGTTCTCAGATCTCTCAGATAGTCATCCCAACCTCAACATCTGGGCAGGCGGCATTACACACCCCTAAACTAGACATCTGAATGTTTTGCCACAGCTACCCACAAACTAAGGCATTTTGGATTTGAGCCCCAAACTTGGACTCTGAACCATGCCCCCAGGTTCAGAACCCCCTAACTGAACATCATGGTAAGTCACCTCTATTTTGAATTTAGGGCCCCAGCCTTAATCTGTCCCCACATTAGAATACAGGCCCACAGGCCAGGCACAGTGGCTCACGCCTATAATCCTAGCACTTTGGGAGGCCAAGGCAGGTGGATTGCCTGAGCTCAAGAGTTTGAGACCAGCCTGGGCAACATGGTGAAACCCTGTCTCTACTAAAATACAAAATATTAACTGGGTGTAGCGGCGTGCGCCTGTAGCCCCAGCTACTCAGGATGCTGAGGCAGGAGAATTGTTTGAACCAGGGAGGCAAGGTTGCAGTGAGTCGAGACCGTGCCACTGCACTCCAGCCTGGGCGACAGAGCGAGACTCCATCTCCAAAAAAAAAAAAAAGAATACCCACAGTTTCCCTTACCCCTAAATTAACCTTCAGGAGCTCAAGGTCAGCAAAACCACAGCGAGTCACTCTCAAAATAGGCATCTGAGCTCCACAGCCACCCGCCCACACACTTTGCATATAGCCTCCCAGTATCAGATGTCCCCAAAACGAGGGCCTGGGGCACCCAAGCTCAGTGACCCCCAAACTAGGCAAGTGAGCTCCAAACCTCAGTCAGCGCTAAGGTAATCAGTAGGACCCCCAAATCAACATGTGGGCTGCCAACCTCGGTCACCGCTAAACCTCAAAACCAGTCACCCTAGACTTAACACCTGAGTCTCTGAACTGACTCGCCCCAAACATGACAGGTGAAATGCCACAGGAAGTCACTTCTAATTCAGACAGTAGGCCCCAACTGTCGTCACCAACGTGGGCGTCAGTAGCCCCTGTCCCCACCCTCAGTGATGAAGCCACACAACTACAGACATCTAGAGCCGGGCGTTAGGTGTCCCAAAACAGGAACAAGGGCTCACACGCACCCAGAACTGGGCAAGAGAAACTCCAGGCACCCCAAATTCAGGATCTTGAGCCCCAGCATCCATCTTCTCAAAGTAAGAATCTGAGTCCTCAGTGTTAGTCACCCATAAACAATGCATCTTGACTACCACAACCAACCATTTGCCCCCAAACTAGGGTTTTGTTTTTTTTTTTTTTTTAAGACAGGGTCTTGCTCTGTCACCCAAGTCGGAGTGCAGTGGTGTAATCATGGCTCACTGCAACCTCAAATTCTTGGGCTCCAGAGGTCCTCCCTCAACCTCTTGAATAGCTAGGACTGCAGGCAGTTGCCACTGTTGCCAGCTAATTTTTTTGTTTTTTGTTGTAGAGATGGGGTCTCACTATGTTGCCCAGGCTGGTCTTGAACTCCTGCCCTCAAGGGATCCTCCTACCTTGGTGGGACTAGCTGGGACTACAGGTATGTGCCACCATGCCCAGCTAGTTTATTTTTATTTAGTTTATTTATTTATTTATTTATTTATTTGGAGATGGAGTCTCACTCTGTTGCCCAGGCTGGAGTGCAGTGGCGCAATGTGGGTTCACTGCAACCTCCACCTCCACCTCCTGGGTTCAAGCGATTCTCCTGCCTCAGCCTCCCAAGTAGCTGGGATTACAGGCGCACACCACCACCCCAGCTAATTTTTGTATTTTTAGTAGAGATGGGGTCTCACCATGTTGGCCAGGCTGGTCTCAAACTCCTGACCTCAGGCGATCTACCTGCCTCAGCCTCCCAAAGTGCTGGGATCACAGGCGTGAGCCACTGCACCCGGCCCAGACTAGGCTTTAGACCCACAGGATCCTCTTGTGTCCAGTAAAGGGCAGCTGGGTCTCCAGGGCCAGAAATCCCAAGGTTACGTGTGCCCCGGCCACAGCGACCCCTAGGCCAGACATTAGAGCCCCAGTCTCCATCTTCCCCCAGGGGTCTCTATCACTGCCACCCACAGTTGTGGAGGTGCCTTGAAGACACTGGCCCTCCATGTCATAGACATGAAGCACTCCTCAGGTCCTGAGTCCTGGGGCCCTGACATCTTGACACCTCCATTCCAAATGCCCAGACTCCCAGCTTCAGTGACCTGCACACGAAACTCCACACCTCTGGCCACACTCACTCAGAGACCCCACACCTGAGTGCAGGAAACCCTTGACTCAGTTGTCCCAGGAACATTCAGGCATCAGCACTCTCAGCGTCAGCCATGTTTAGAAGGGACCAGCACCCTGGACTCTGTGCCCCAGGCTAGAGGACTGAAATGACAGCTCCTGCTGCCCCAAACCAAAACAGGCGCCCCTCAGCCTCATCCTTCCAGCTGCACAACTACGCCCTGACCCTCAGTTCCCCAAACCAGGCAGTCTCTGCCACCCAAAACTGGGAAACTGTATCCCCATCTCTGTTACCCCAAGGCAGGCCTTGACTTCTGGTCTCATCACCCAAAACTAGACGACTGATCTGAGTCTCTGCCTCCCCCAAATGTACAACTGAACCCCAATCACTGTCAGTCCAAACTGGACAAAAGGACCCCAATCACTGTCACCCCAAACTAGAAAGCAAGACCAGTAGTCTCTGTCACCCCAAACACGACATGGATGAGTAATGTCTGGCACATCAAAATAGACAACAAGATCTAAACTGTCACCACAAATTGGCAAGCGGATGAGCCCAGGAGTTCAAGATCAGTTTAGGCAACATAGTGGGACCCTGTCTCTATCAAAACAAAACAAAACAAAACAAAACAAATTAGCTGGGCATGGCAGCACGAGCCTGTAGTCCCAGGAGGCCTAGGTGGGACCTGAGCCCAGGGAGGTCAAGGCCACAGTGAGCCATGATCATGCTACCTCACTCCAGCTTGGGCAACAGAGTAAGACCCTATCTCAAAAATAAAATAAAACAAAATAAAATAGGCTGGGTGTGGTGGCTTGGGCCTGTAATCCCAGCACTTTGGGAGACCAAGGCAGGTAGGTCACTTGAGGTTAGGATTTTGAGACCAGCCTGATCAACATGGTGAAACCTTTTCTCTGCTAAAAGTACAAAATTAGGTAGGCGTTATGGCGGGTGCCTGTAATCCCAGCTACTTGAGAAGCTGAGGCAGGAGAATCGCTTGAACCCAGGAGGTGGAGGTTGCAGTGAGCTCAGATCGCACCACTGCACTCCAGCCTGGGTGACACAGTTAGACTCTGTCTAAAAAAATAAAATAAGGCCGAGCACGGTGGGTCACACCTGTAATCCCAGCACTTTGGGAGGCCGAAGCAGGTGGATCACGAGGTCAGAAGATTGACTCCATCCTGGCCAACATGGTGAAATCCCGTCTCTACTAAAAATACAAAAAATTAGCCGGGCATGGTGGTGGGCGCCTGTAGTCCCAGCTACTTGGGAGGCTGAGGCAGGAGAATCGCTTGAAACCGGGAGGCGGGGGTTGCAGTGAGCAGAGATTGCGCCACTGCACTCCAGCCTGAGTGACGGAGCCAGAGTCCGTTTCAAAAACAAAAATTTTTTTTTTTTTTTTGAGAACTGACCCCATTTTCTTTTTTAAAGACAGGGTCTCCGAGGCTGGAGTGAAGTGTCACGGTCCTAGCTCACTGCAGTGTCAAACTCTTGGACTCAAGTGATCCTCCCGTTTCAGCCTCCCAAGTAGCTGGGACGACAGGCATGCACCACCATGCCCAGCTAATTTTTCATTTTTTTTTGTAGAGATGGGACCTCATTTATTTTACCCAAGCTGCTTTCAAACTCCTGGCTTCAAGCAATCCTTCCACCTCAGCCTCCCAAACAGATCTCCAATTATTGTTACGCCAAATCAGAAACTGGACCCCAGGCTATGCCACCAAACAAGACAACCAGATTCCCAATCTGTCACTTCCAACCAGCCAGCTGGATCCCAGACTGTCACCAAAATAGACAAGACCTTTGGTCTCTGTCCCCTTGATGAAACACCAAGCCCTCCAATTTCTCCTACCCCAAACCAAACCTCGAATCTCAAGGTTGTTCAGGAGAGACAGAGAAATGGTACCCTAATTTTTTGGTTTTTATTTTTATTAATGAATTAATGTATTTTTTCTCGAGAGAGAGTCTTGCTCTGTCAGGATCTTGAGCCCCAGCATCCATCTCCTCAAAGTGAGAATCTGAGTCCTCAGTGTTAGTCACCCATAAACAATGCATCTTGACTACCACAACCAACCATTTGCCCCCAAACTAGGTTTTCTTTTTTTGAGACAAGGTCTTGCTCTGTCACCTAGGCTGGAGTGCAGTGGTGCAATCATGGCTCGCTTCAGCCTCAACCTCCTGGGCTCAAGAGGACCTCCCTCAACCTCTTGAATAGCTGGGACTGCAGGCAGTTGCCACCATGCCCCGCTAATATTTTTGTTTTTTGTTGTAGAGATGGGGTCTCACTATGTTGCCCAGGCTAGTCTTGAACCCCTGCCCTCAAGGGATCCTCCTGCCTGGGCGGGACTAGCTGGGACTAGAGGTATATGCTACCATGCCCAGCTGGTTTATTTTTATTTAGTTTATTTATTATTTTTTCTGGAGATGGAGTCTCGCTCTTTTGCCTAGGCTGGAGTGCAATGGCACAATCTCAGACCACTGCAACCTCCACCTCCTGGGTTCAAGTGATTCTCCTGCCTCAGTCTCCCGAGTAGCTGGGATTACAAACGTGCGCCACCACTCCCAGATAATTTTTTTTTTTTTTTTTTTTTTTGCATTTTGAGTAGAGACAGGTTTCACCATGTTGGCCAGGCTAGGATTACAGGCGTGAGCCACCGCGTCTGGCAGGTTTTCATTTTTTTGATGGAGTCTCACTATGTTGCCCAGGCTGATCTTGAACTCCTGGGTTCAAGTGTCTTGGACTTCCAAAGTGCTGGAATTACAGGTATGAACCACCACGTCCTGCCCCGGGACCCTAGTTTTGATCCCCCCAGATGGAAGCTTCTAGTCTTGGCCTTCCAAAATGTTGGAATTACAGGCATGAACCGCCATGTCTGACCCTGGGACCCGAATCTTGATCACCCCAGATGGAAGCTTCTGGTCTCAGCATCTCAATAACTCAACACCAGAATTTGAGACCTGTAGCCAGTTGCCTTCAGAATAAGCCTTTGACCTGAGTATCAACCTCCCCCTGACCTGCAGCTCTAGCCTGCTGCCTCCGTGATCTCAGAGCTGGGTCCTTGGGTCCTTGGCATCAGTAGCCTCCAAGCAAGGCATCTCGACCATATTCACTGCAAACCTAGCGATGTAGACTGGACCTAGCATCCAACCACCAACATTGGCACGGACACTCAGTCTTCCCCAGGGAATACTGGCATTGAGGTCAACAAACACCCTCTGCTACTCCAAAATTGGGATTGGAACCCTGGCCACCTACCCAGGTGACCTGACTTGGCCGGGGGCACCCCAGGTCCCCATCCTGCCTGGTCTCCCAGGAGTCCATCTCTAGCTCCCTCCCTGACAGAAGCACTTGACCGCCCTCTGGTGGCAGATTCTGGAAGTGCACTCTTGTGTGGAGTCAAGACACCCAGGCTCCCCCTGGTCTTCCCATTGTGGGAAGTCTGAAGGAAGCCTGGGGGTCTTCCTGCTTCCTCCCACTCACCTCCCACGCAAGTCTGCCACCAAGGCCTGTCCTTCAACCTCTTGAATCACTCTTCCCTGTCCTGCCTCTCCACCCCACTTCCCTGCCCCATCTTCCCTAGTTAGGATTATCCTCCCTGGTCTCCCTCCCTCCAGCCCATTCACCACACAACCTCAGAGGGATAACCCTCTCCTCCCCACCCTTCCCTTCCCCTTCCCTTCCCCTCTCCTCCCTTCTCCGCCCCTCCCCTCCCCTTCCCTCCTTTCCTCTCCCTTCCCCTCTTTTCCTTTTCTTTTTCCCTTCCCTTTTCCCCTCTCCTTTCCTCTCCTCCTCCTCCTCCTCCTTCTTTTCTCTCTCTCTCTCTCTCTCTTTTTTTCTTTTTGAGACAAGATCTCACTCTGGTCGCCCAGGCTGGAGTGCAGTGGCATGATCTCTGCTCAATGCAGCCTCTGCCTTCTGTGCTCAGGCCATTCTCCCACCTCAGCCTCCTGAGTAGCTGGGACCACAGGTAGCATGTCTCAGTTTGGACCAGCTGTGTTTGAGGCAGCCGCATGTGGCTGGCCACCATATCTGACAGGAGAATTCCAGAACAACATTGGGCATCAGTGGGCCCTGGGTGAGCACCGGCTGCATCAACGATGAGTAGGTGGGTTTCGCTGAGGAGACACGAGGTTGGAGAGGCTGGGGGGCTGCATCCCCGAGTCCTTGGCATTTGCTGGCCCTCTCCTTGGGAAACTCCACCCACAGCTCTTCTTGCGTTTCCTCAGAAAGCCCTCCTGGACCACCCCTATCTAAAGTCATTGGTCAGGCACGGTGGCTCAGGCCTATAATCCCAGCACTTTGGGAGGACAAGGTGGGTGGATCACCTGAGGTCAGGAGTTTGAGACCAGCCTGGGCAACATAGTGAAACCCCATTTGTAGTAAAAATACAAAAAAATTAGCCAGGTGTGGTGGCGGACGCCTGTAATCCCAGCTACTCGGGAGGCTGAGGCAGGAGAATCACTTGAACCCGGGAGGCGGAGGTTGCAGTGAGCCGAGATCGCACCATTGCACTCCAGCCCGGGCAACAAGAGCAAAACTCCATCTCAAAAAAATTAAAAAATAAAAATGCAAAAATTAGCCAGGCCTGTTGGTGGGCACCTGTAATCCCAGCTACTCGGGAGGCTGAGGCAGGAGAACAGCTTGAATCTGGGAGGTGGAGGTTACAGTAAGCCGAGATCGTGCCATCGTACTCCAGCCTGGGAGACAGAGACAGACTCCATCTCAAAAAAATAAATAAAAATAAAAAATAAAATCACTTCTCAAGCCCTCTCAGCCACCTCCCTTGTATTCATCCACTTGGCACTTTCCCTCCCAAGTGTGTTTCTCTTTTGTTACTGCTACCATGTGGCGGTCTTCACCTCATGATGAAAGGCAAACTGGAGCCAGCACAGTGGCTCATGCCTGTAATCCCAGTACTTTGAGAGGCTGAGGCAGGAGGACTGCTTCAGCCCAGGAGTTTGAGACCAGGCCAGACAACATAGTGAGGCCCTGTCTAATGAAAAGTTTTTTAAAAAATTAGCTGGGTGTGGTGGCATGCGCCTGTGGTCCCAGCTGCTCAGGAGGCTGAGGCGGGAGGATCACTTGAGCCCAAGAGGTAGATGCCGCAGTGAGTGGTGGTCACGCCACTGCACTCCAGCCTGGGCCATAAAGTGAGACCCTGTCTCAAAAAAGAAAAGGCAAGAAGCAAACTGGGCTGAACATAGTGGCTCACATCGGTACTTCCAGAACTTTGGGAGGCTGCAGCGGGAGAATCACTTGAGCCCAGGAATTTGAGACCAGCCTGGGAAACAAAGCAAAACCCGTCTCACAAAAGCAAACTGTATGTCTTTCATCTTATGCAGAGTAAAACCCAAAGCCCCCACCGTGGCCCACAAGGCTCCCGGGCCTCCCCCACTGTCCCCTTCGCTTATCTGCCCCAGCCACACCTGCCTCCTGGCTGCCCTTGAGCCTCCTGGCTGCTGCCATCTCCTGGGCTATGCCCCTGTGGCTTCCTCTGCCCCAATTATTCTTCCTCCAAAGGATCTGGGCTGCTCCCTCTCTCAATTTAGGTCTTTGGTGAATGTCACATCAGGGAGGCCTTTTCTGGTCACCCTCTTTAACTCGCAACTCACTCCAGAACTTTCTCTGTGCAGAAAAGAGTTAACCTGGCAGGTTCTGCCCCAGACTGCTGTCTTTAGACAGGCCTGGGTGCACAGCTGGTCCTTGGCTGGGAACTTGGGTGTCAGGAGGGGTCTTATCACTTCCTGATAGAGTGGCTCGCTGCGTCTATCTAGCCTGTTTGTGCAGGCACAGGCCTTCTTTCTGGGAGCCTGGCATTTTGGTATGTGTTGGTGAGAAGGTGCTCTTGTAGCTGTCCCCATGAAACTGAGGGCGCTGAGGCTAGGATCAGAGTGTCCCTGGCTGACATTTCACACATGTCACCATGATCCACTGCTGGAGGAATCAGGTGTGGCCTCTGGAAGTGCATGCCTGGTTTCCTGAGTTCACTCCATGTACCTTTTCTTTTGGCTGACTTGGCTCCATATCCTTTGATGAGAGTAAATCAGAGCTATCAGTGCAATTGCATACTGAGTCCCGAGTCCTAGAGAACCATCAAACCTGGGGTGCTCTCTGATTCCCAAGTCCTAGAGAACCATCAAACCTGGGGTGCTGATTCCCGAGTCCTAGAGAACCATCAAACCTGGGCTGCTCTCTGATTCCTGAGTCCTAGAGAACCATCAAACCTGGGGGTGGTCTCGGGGACCCCCGGCACACTGTCCTTCTCAACTCTTTTCTCCTCCTCAGCACTCACCACCATTGGGCATCCCATTAATATTTTACCTGTTCACCTTATCATCTTGCCCACACCCCAGGTTCCACCCCAACCCTGCTCTGTGCAGTATTCCCAGCTCCACCCCTAGAGACCCACAGAAGATGCTGGGGGAGTATTTCCTGAATGACACCCGTAACAGCTTTATTTTCAAAGGCGGGATCCCTCCCCGGGCTTGTGATGGGGTGGCACTGTGGGCCCGAGCAGCAACGCTGTGCAGGACAGGAGTAGGCAGGGGTGGGGCAGCTGGCCCGGGAGGCTGGCAGGTCCCAGAAGACACCTCACACGGGTTCCATCTGCAGCTCCTCCCCGTCCACAGCCTCAATCTGGTGGAAGGCAGCATGGGAGCCGATGACCACCAGGGTGGCTCCTGCAGGAAAGCCGGCAGCTCAGGGCCATGCTCCTGTACCTGGCCCCCACCATCCACCCCAGCTGCTCAGACCCTGTACTCACCCAGCACCCAGAAGACGGCCGAGCCCGCACCAGCCAGCCAGAAGAAGGGGAAGGAGATGCCTCCAGCCAGAGCGTATTGATGTGCTGGGCTCACCTCTCGGCCTGGGAGCAGATGGCATTGGGGCGCTGTTCCAACCCTTCATGCCCTCTCCCAGAGTAACCCCTGCTGCCCCCCAACAATCCGTATAAGCTCCAGGTCCTTGGGATCGAATCCAAACTCCTCATGCCGAGGCCTTCCAGGTCCTGGGGTCACCCTGTTCCCCTGGTGTCCTCACTGCCCTCCAGAACACAGCACACCATCCTCTCCTGCCTCAGCCCCACCCTCTGCCCCACATCCTCCAGGAAGTTCCTGGGATCCCGGCTTCCTGCTCCCTAGACTAAGGCTCTCCTGCTGCAACCCTCACGCAGACCAGGGGTCTCAAATTGGTGGCCCGAGGGCCAAATCTGACCTGTGGATGTGTTTTTTGAGATGTTTTACAAGGATGTGATTTGTGGCTGGCAAAGTGAATCATTTCACATAAAAATACCAACTTCAGGCTTCTCATAGAAGTCTCAGGGATGGGGTCTGCATGCTCTGGTGCCTGTGCTTCAGGCGCTCCCTCCCTCCAAGCCCGTCAGGCACATAACTTGCAGGCCCCTGAAAAGCCTGGCCTTCAGGTCTACCTGATTGTCCAATCCCAACCCCCTGACCCCACTCCAAACCTTGATTTTCCCCTGGGGGAAGTTCCCCTGGCATTTTGTTTTCCCAGTGGTCCTTGGTACTAGTCTGGGAACCACATGAAACACACTCCTCAGCTTCCCCAAGTTCCAAGTTCTTTCTGGTCACATCCCAGAAAGCAGGAAAAGAAACGGGAACAGATCTAGGCCAGTGTAAGGTCGCCACCTGGTATGCAGTGTGGGCACCTGCAGCTGATGCTTGCCGCAGAAAGCGGCAAGGGGAGGAGAGAGAGGGGAGGAGTCATGTGGTTTGAAGAGGAGTAGGTTTAAGGCACAGCAGCCAGGTGGAGCCTAGGTTTGAGGAATAGCAATTTGAGGGAGCTGAGACTCGATGGGAGCATCGGTTGTGTCTGAGATTTTTAAGGGATCAGGTTTGGGGGATCTAGTGTACATCTAGGCCTGGGCGGACTTGGGTTTTGAAGGACTTGGATTTGGGGTCTGAGGTTTGCATTCCAAAAGACCAAGATTCGAGGGACCAAGGATTCATCTGGGCAGGGGGTTTCTCACCAAAAAGCACAAGCTTGGACTGCAAGGTGCGCAGATAGAGAATGTAACAGGCGCCGAAAAAGACAGCCAGAGCCACCAGCAACATAGGGGACGTCGCCCTGGAGGAGGAGTGCAGGGAGGCAGCGGTTAGGCAGCTGGGGCTGGCCAGCCAGGGAGCCCTGGCCTTCTCCACCGGCGGGAGGCAAGCTACATTCTGGAGACCAGGGAGGGCCAGGTGACATTTGGTCACACTGCATCCTGGCCAGGGTGATGGTGGGGTAGGGACCTGGCCCTTTGGTGACAAGGTAGGTCTAGCAGAACCAATCCTTGGGGGCGGGGCCGGCCTGGGCGGTGAGCGGAGGGGCCCGGGCGGGGGGGGGAGGGGCCTGGGCGGTAGGAGCGGGGCCTGGGCGGTGAGAGGAGGGCACGGGCGCTGAAGGGCGGGGCCTAAGCGGTGAGAGGAGGGGTCCAGCCGGTCGGGGCTAGTGCGGGTGCAGGGCCTGGGATGCACTCACACGCAGTACAGGATGAGGCCCAGGAACACGAACACATAGTTGCTCTGGTAGTACTCCACGTTGCGTACGAGGCGCTGGCACAGCTCGCCCAGGTTGCGGGGCCGTGAGAAGCGCTGCTGGTCCACGAAGGTGCCCCAGGGCCGGATAGTCGCGCGGCGCCGCTCCAGCCACTCCCGGCCTGCACCGGAGGGAATCAGCTTCGGCAGCAGGGTCCTGCGGGGGGTGGGGCCGGGTCAGTGGTGGACCGGGATGGAGCCCCAGACCCCCGCAAAAGAAGTGGTTTAAGGGGGCCTGGACTCCTCTCGGGAACCCAGATTACTGGACCGCAGGCGGGGAGGGGGCTAGGGGCCCAGACGCCAGGGTCCCATTAGAGGAGACCCGGGCCAGCACTTGTGCGTCTCGGGGCTGGGACTCCGGGCACTCAAGGGAGGAGGGGGCCGGGGTCCCGGACTCCTGGGCCTTGGGTCCGAGGGTCTAGAACTGGCTCGCTCACGTGGCGCTCAGCCCTTCCGCCTCGGCATCTTTCTGCTGGTCCTTCTGGGCTGCCATGTCTGCGTCGTGAGGGGTAGAGCTGCTGTAACCAGCCCGGTACCCTGCAGACCCCACCGGCCCCGCCCGAGGCCGGCCCCACCCAGCGGAGTCGACGTGGCGCCGCTCGGGAGCAGCTGGGGACGGTAGTTCTGCCGCCTATCATTGTGGGAGTTGTAGTCCTGACGGTGGCTGGGAGGGTGGGCGCCATGATGGCGGTCTGACTCGCAAGACACCTTGGGAGATACAATCCCAGAAAGTGACGGCGCGCGCCTCCGGGCATTGTGGGAGCTGTAGTTTCAGGAGGGTGCAGGTGCGCTGTCAGGAGCGAGGGCGTTATGGGCGCTCTAATGGCAGAAGAGGGCGCTCTAATGGCAGAAGAGGGTTGTGTACTCTCCCAGGGAGGGCACAATGGGGACCGTGCAGAGCTGTCGTTCTGACTCTAGAGGGCATAAAAAAAAAACTGGAGGGCTTGCTAAAACAGATTCCTGGGCCCCAGCCCAGATGTTCTCATTCAGCAAGTCTGGGGTGGAGCACATAATTTGCATTTCTGAGTTCTCAGGTGATGCTGATGCCGCTGGTCCATGGACTACATTTTGAATAGAAAGATTTAGAGAGTTTGTGGGAATTGATTCCTTCCTCAAGAGATTGAGGCTAGTGAGTGGGCCATGGTTGCTGGAGGGGTATCTGAGGTTGCCCCCTGCCCCACTTTGTGGAGTCCCAAAGATGAATGAGTTGGGACTAGGGACACCTCCGCACCCCCCCACCCCCAAACACACATACCTTTGGACAGGAGGGAGTGAAGTTGGGAAAGAAAAGGTTGAGAAGTTTTGTGGGTTTTTTTGAGATGGAGTCTCACTCTTGTTGCCCAGGCTGGAGTGCAATGGCGCAATCTCGGCTCACTGCAACCTCTGCCTCCTGAATTCAAGCGATTCTCCTGCCTCAGCCTCCAAAGTAGCTGGGATTACAGGCGTGCACCACTATGCCCAGCTAATTTTTTGTATTTTTAGTAAAGACGGGGTTTCACCATGTTGGCTAGGTTGGTCTCGAACTCCTGACCTTGGGATTCATCCACCTCAGCCTCTCAAAGTTCTGGGATTACAGGCGTGAGCCACTGTGCCTGGCCCCAAGTGACTCTTTTAGGCCCAGGTCTTGTCTTCCAAGATCTACAGCACTTTAGATCTTGTGCTTTGAAGCCTGCTGGAAGGCGTTCCCAGAAGGTGTGGGGAAGATGGCCCTGTCCAAGGGGCTGGTGGCGCAATAGGCAGGGAAGCCCTTTGCAAGGGCCCCACACTGAAAATGGAAGAGTTACACTTTGAAGATCAGATTGGCTAGTTACTATTTATTTCCTCTTTGTCACCCCCAGGCTTTTAGTGGAATTGGGGTTTCTTTTTCTTTTTTGAGATGGAGTTTCGCTCTCTTGTTCCAGCTGGAGTGCAGTGGCACAGTGTCTGCTCATTGCAACCTCCGCCTCCTGGGTTCAAGCGATTCTCCTGCCTCAGCCTCCTAAGTAGCTGGGATTACAAGTGCGTGCCACCATGCCTGGCTAATTTTTGTATTTTTAGTAGAGACGGGGTTTCACCATGTTGGTCAGGCTGGTCTTGAACTCCGACCTCGTGATTCGCCCACCTAAGCCTCAGCCTCCCAAAGTGCTGGGATTACTGGCGTGAGCCATCACACCTGGCCTGGAATCAGGTTTTCTAACTAGGGTTCAAACTTGAAAATCCTAGTCCTTTGACTGCAGGGCCGGGTGTGGTGTCTCACACCTGTAATCCCAGCACTTATGGGAGGCCCAGGTGGGCAGATCACTTGAGGTCAGGAGTTCAAGACCAGCCTGGCCAACATGGCGAAAGCCCATCTCCACTAAAAAAAAAAAACACATGCCTGTAATTCCAGCTACTTGGGAGGCTGAGGCAGGAGAATCGTTTGAACCCAGGAGGCGGAGGTTGCAGTGAGCCAAGAGCGTGCCACTGCACTTCAGCCCGGGCGACAGAGCAAGACCCTATCTCAAAACAAAATGCCAAATGAGGAGTGCAATTGCACGATTAACCCCGAGCAGGAATGGGGGAGCAGCATCTGAATTCAAAGGGCCAGAGCAGCAGAGGTAGCCCTTGGAAGAACCTCCATGGAAAGACAGAGCTTGGGGAATAGAATTGGGACACAGCTCCAGCTGCGTCTTCCATGGCTGGCTGTGGGAGATCCAGGATTAACTTTTGTTATGAGAGCTATTGGGTTTCCTTATAGGAACTGAATGAAAGCAATTTCATTCCAAAACCCACTGGTCTTTGTTCTGAGCAGAGAACACAGCGGCAGAGGCCTGGAGGTGTCGAACAGTGTGGGCCATGGCAGGAGACGGGGTGGGGGACAGTGGAGTCTGAGGGGCAAGAACATTGCAGGAGGGGCCCTAGGAGTGGGAGGCGGGGGGGGACTTTGAATAAAGGAATTTCAGGAGATGGGGCCTGGACACAGGGGCAATGTGGGAGAGGAGGGCCTGAGGCAGATACATCATGAGAGATGGTGAGAGATGGGGTCCCTGAGAGAAGGTGCCTTTGGCAGATGGGCCCTGAATTAGGGGAGTAGGCGGGTGGTGTGCTGGGAGATGAGGGAGCGCCCAAGAAGATTGTGAGTTCCAGGCCAGGTGTGGTGGCTCACGCCTGTAATCCCAGCACTTTGGGAGGCCAAGGTGGGCGGATCACTTAAGGTCAAGAGTTCGAGAGCAGCCTGCCCAACATGGTGAAACCCCATCTTTACTAAACATACAAAAAAAAAAAAAATTAACTGGACATGATGGTGCACGCCTGTAATCCCAGCTACTCAGAAGGCTGAGTCAGGAGAGTCACTTGAACCCAGGAGGCAGAGGTTGCAGTGAGCTGTGACTCTGCCACTGTACTCCAGCCTGGGTGACAGAATGAGACCCTGTCTCAAAAAAAAAAAAAAAGATGGGTCCCTCCAGCCTGAGGCCTCTCCCTGCCTCCTGGGATCCCCAAGGAGGATCCCATCCCACGTCTGCTTCCCTCCCTTTCCCCTGTTCTGATTCCACAATCCCATCGCCTGGCGAATTCAAGCTGCTCTGACTTTTGTGGAGTTGAAAACTCCGTGATTAGATGGCTCTGAGATTCCGTGACTTTCAAGCCAGTGCCAGGCTAAGTTCCTGAGGTTTTGCTGGGAGAGCAGGAAGACCTTAGTGCATTCAGCCAGAAACCTGGGGTCACTGTCCCTGCTGTGTGACCTCAAGGAAGGCCCTCCCGTCTCTGGGCCTCAGTCTCTTCCCCTGCACCAGATAGATAAAGCAGTATTTGTGGGTTTCCTAGGAGAGGTCTGGGCTCATGTAGCCCCTACTGGGATCAGACTGTACCCTGGGGTCACGAGGGGTGTCCAGCGCACATGGCCGCTGCTCTCCAACTGCCTTTCCCCCTCAGATTCGGGAGCTTCTCCCTCAGCCATTGTCTTGTGCGGTGGGTGTGTACATGCACTTGCACACCCACCCACTCACACTTGCGCTCAGCATCCCGGCCACCCAGACACTGGCATTGGAAGGCAGGTAGGCCCAGGGCCGGCACCAGCCCCTCCTCTGACTTGCCTCCCTGGGCTGTGTTAGGAAGACTGCCTCGAGAGAAATGGATTCGCTGCCCCACCAAGGTGGCGAAAATGAAAATGAAAAGGACTGACAATTCCCAGCGGAGAGGGGATATGGAGCAGCTGCTGCTTCCTTACGCTGTTGGACGCAGAATGGCACTCGAACTTTGGAAAAGGTCTGGCAGCATCCATGAAACCTAAACATAGTCTATCCCATGAACCAGCGATTCCACTACCAGGCACGTGCGTACCCAACAGAGTACACATCTGTCATTAAAAGACACAACTAGAGGGCTGGGCGCGGTGGCTCACGCCTGTAATCCCAGCACTTTGGGAGGCCGAGGCGGGCAGATCATGAGGTCAGGAGTTCGAAACCAGCCTGACCAACGTGGTGAAACCCCATCTCTACTAAAAATACAAAAATTAGCTGGGTGTGGTGGTGCATGCCTATAGTCCCAGCTACTCGGGAAGCTGAGGCAGGGGAATCACTTGAACCTGGGAGGCAGAGATTTCAGTGAGCCGAGATCGTGCCACTGTACTCCAGCCTGGCGACAGAGCGAGATTCTGTTTCAAAAAAAAAAGACGCAACTAGAGGGCTGGACGTGGTGGCTCGTGCCTGTGATCTCAGCACTTTAGGAGGCTGAGGTGGGTGGATCACTTTTTTTTTTTTTGAGACAGAGTTTCATTCTTGCCCAGGCTGGAGTGCAATGGCGCAATCTCAGCTCGCTGGAACCTCCACTTTCCAGGTTCAAGCAATTCTTCTGCCCCAGCCTCCCAAGTAGCTGGGATTACAGGCATGCACCACCACACTTGGCTAATTTTGTATTTTTAGTAGAGACAGGGTTTCTCCATATTGGTCAGGCTGGTCTCGAACTCCCGACCTCAGGTGATCGGCCTGCCTCAGCCTCCCAAAGTGCTGTGATTACAGGCATGAACCACCGCACCCAGCTGTTTTGTTTTTTTCTTTTTAGATGGGGTCTCACTCTCACCTAGGCTGAAGTGCAGGGGCGTGACCTCGGCTCACTGCAACCTCCACCTCCCAGGTTCCAGTGATTCTCCTGCTTCAGCCTCCTGAGTAGCTGGGATTACAGGTGCCTGCCACCACACCCGGCTAGTTTTTGTATTTTTAGTAGAGATGGTTTCACCGTGTTGGTGGGTGGATCACTTGAGGTCAGGAGTTTGAGACCAGCCTGGCCAACACGGCAAAACCCAGTCTCTACTAAAAATACAAAAACTAGCCAGGCGTGGTGGCAGGCACCTGTAGTCCCAGCTACTTGGGAGGCTGAGGCAGGAGAATTGCTTGAACCTGGGAGGTGAAGGTTGCAGTGAGCTGAGATGGTGCCACTGCACTCCAGCCTGGGCAGCAAAGCAAGACTCCGTTTCAAAACAAAAAACGAAACAAAACAAAAAACTGACACGACTAGAATGTTCCTGTCCCTAGCAGCACCAATTGTAATAGCCCCAAACTGGAAACCCCAAAGTCCCTCAACAGGAGAATAGACAAGTTGTGTTACAGTCCCACAGTGGAATGATAAGGAAGGGGCCACAGATACAGGTGACAATATGGATGACTCCTATAGACATAATGCTGAGAACAAGGAGCCAGACACAGAGATGACATGCTGTAAGGTTTCGTTTGTATGAAGCTCAAGAACAGGCACAACTGATGTGTGGTGACAGAAACCAGATCAGCTCTTGCCTCTGGAGGGGAGGCGACTGGAGGGGCTCCAGTGAACTTTCTGGGTGGAGGGAAAGGTTCTATGCCTTGATCTGGGTGGTAGCTTTGCAGATGCAACTTTTTTTTTTTTTTTCTTCTTC
>NC_045454.1:15866706-15882961 GCF_002776525.5 Piliocolobus tephrosceles | reverse complement strand
TTTTTTTTTTTTTTTTTTTTTGAGACGGAGTCTCGCTTTGTCACCCAGGCTGGAGTGCAGTAGTGCGATCTCGGCTCACTGCAAGCTCCGTCTGTCAGGTTCACGCTATTCTCCTGCCTCAGCCTCCCAAGTAACTGGGATTATAGGTGAGTGCCACCACGCCCGGCTATTTTTTTTGTATTTGTAGTAGAGACGGGGTTTCACCATGTTAGCCAGGCTGGTCTCATACTCCTGACCTCAAGTGACCTGCCCGCCTGGGCCTCCCAAAGGGCCGGGATTACAGGCGGGAGCCATGGCACCTGGCCTGCAGATGCAACTTTTAAAATCATTGAGCTGTAGCCTTAAGATGTGTGCACTTCACTGTATGAAAGTTTATCTAAACAAAATGAGAGAACAGCGTAGTTACCTAGAACTTTGGACAGCCTTGGTTCAGATCCCAGATTTGTCTCTTCTTAGCTGTGTGCAAATCATTTCTCCTCTCTGTGCATACTTAATGTGCACCTTGTGCAGAGTGCTTAGAAGTGGGCAGAGCACATAGCGGGCACTCACTGAATCACTGCCATCACCATCATCAGCAGCATTGTGTCCCCTGGGTCCTACTCCTATAGGAGAGGCTCCCAGTCACCATCCCATGTCTGCTTCCCTTCCTTTCCCCTGTTCTGATTCCACAATCCCATCGCCTGGCAAATTCAAGCTGCTCTGACTTTCGTGGAGTTGAAAACTCCGTGATTAGATGGCTCTGAGATTCCGTGACTTTCAAGCCAGTGCCAGGCTAAGTTCCTGAAGTTTGGAGAATCGCCTGGCAACGCGCCCCAGCAGAGGGGACGCCATCCCGGCCACAGTCCCTGTCCAGAAAGCAGGCACGACACACACACTGCTTCTCTCTCCCCACTGATATATTTGATAATTGTCCAGAACCAGAGACAGTATCAGCCGAGGGGCTGAAAGGGAGTAAAAAAGAGCCCAGGGAGGTGGCTGAGGCCGGAGGAATGGATAGAGGGGTGAGGAAAGGGAGAGAAACTGACACAGAAAGAGAGGAGAGAGGCGGGGGGCAGGGGAGAGAAGCCAGCCAGAGTGGGGGTGTCAGGAGATAGTGGAGGGGGTGGGGGCCAAGGTGGGGCCATGGGGAGAGAGGGCTCCTCCCCGCAGAATACAAAATGGGGGGGACTGGCAGGGGCGGTCCTAGGCCTGGGGGACAGGGAAGAGACCGGCGATGTGGTGGGGCTGAGGTCAGTAGTAGGTTTCCTTCTCCACCCAACCTGGAGAGACAAAGAAGGAAAGAAAGAGACAGAGTAAGAGATGGAGAGAGACAGGCAAAGCGAGCCACCCAGCAGAGAGAGGGACAGAGAGGGAGAGAGACAAGGAAACCACACAGACAGAAACCCGTGAGAAGACAGAGCGGAGGCCCAGAGAGGTGGGAAGAGAGAGAGGAGTGGGAACTGGGCGGCAGAGCCATCCAGCAGGGTGAGGGGAGCCTGGGACCAGCTGCCTGAGACCCTGCTGTCCCCCCGCCCCCCTTGGCCGCCTTGCCGAGCCCCCTCACCCCCTGGGTTCCTGCGCAGGATGAGTTTGCGGATTTCGTCGTAGACGAAGATGAGGAAACTGTAGGGGAAGGCACAGAACCACCAGCTGGGCCTGCGGAGGGGAGAGCAGGAGGGCTTGAGTGCGGGGCCCTAACGAGAGGCAGAGCTTCAGGCGACAGGAGGGGACGTGGCGGGGACGCGGTGGGGCAGTCTCCTTGGACCCTTTGTGCTCACAGGTGGAGGGTGCCCTGGGTAGGGCTGGGGCCTGGGGTCTGCGGAGTAACCCATGGTAGGAGCAGCCCATGGGGGAGACTTGGTGGCATCAGAATGGGGACTGCAGTGGGGACACCAGGGGAGGTGGGGCCTGAGGTTCAGGCTGAGTCTAAGGGAAGGCTCCGTGGCAGGCGCTGGTGTGGGCAGGGCTGGGGGCAGCGGGGCACTCACTTGAGAGGGTACATGCGCAGGGCCACATCCATGCCGGGGCAGTAGGACAGGAAGGCAGCCAGGGCCGTCTCCTCAAACAGCCCAAAGATCAGGATCTTGTTCCTGGAGGCACAGAAGGGCAGGGCTGGGCCCAGAGAGCACCCACCCTGCACCTGCCACCCCGCAGAGACAGGGAGAGGCACAATGCAGACACCCAGAGACAGCAGCACAGACACAGAGACAGAGGCAGAGACACAGGAAGAGAGACAGAGATGGGGAGACATGCCCCGACAGAGAGAGACAAAGACAGAAACAGAGCAGTGGTGTCACAGAAAGAGACAGAAAGGCAGGGACGCAGAGACAGACGCAGAGACAGGGACAGACACAGAGACAGACACAGACACAGACAGACACAAAGACAGGGACAGATACAAACACAGAGGCAGGGACAGACACAGAGAAGCACTGGTATAAAAAGAAAAGGACAGGAGCACCTCCACCACACACAGAGGCTGAGAGAGAATCAAGGACACACAGGACCCCTTGAGAGAAAATCAGTGTAGTAGCAAAACCCAAAACGGGCTGGGCATGGTGGCTCACATTTGTAATCCTAACACTCTGGGAGACTGAGGCGGGTAGATTGCCTGAGCTCAGGAGTTTGAGACCAGCCTGGGCAACATGGCAAAACTCTACTAAACATACAAAACATTAGCTGAGCCTGGTGGTGCACACCTGTAATCCTGTAATCCCAGCTACTTGGGAGGCTGAGGCACGAGAATCGTTTGAACCCAGGAGGTGGAGGTTGCAGTGAGCTGAGATCGTGCCACTGCACTCCAGCCTGGGCAACAGAGCAAGACTCTGTCTCTAAATAAACAAACAAACAAACAAACAAATAAATAAAAATTAGCCATATATGATGGTGCACACCTGTAGTCTCAGCTACTCAGGAGCCTGAGGTGGGAGGCTCACTTGAGCCCAGGAGGTCGAGGCTGCAGTGAGCTATGTATGATTGCGCCACTGAACTCCAGCCTGGGTGACAGAATGAGACCCTGCCTCAACAAACAACAAAAAACCAAAGCAAGGACACAAGAGGAAGTACACAGACAGACAGACAGACAGGCACTCGGACAGGACGGATGGCTGTACAGCCGCCATGTGCCCCCAGCCCTCACTTCATGCCCTGCTGGAAGACCGAGTTCCTCCGGGTCTTGCAGATGATCAGATCGGCCCACTGGACGACTACGATGCTCACAAAGAAGGCCGTGTGGCAGGTGAACTCCACCACCTTCCTCTGCTCGTATGTCTGCAGGAACGGTGACCGGGGCATGGGACGTCAATTGGTGGCACTGCAGCCCTAGCCGCCACCCCGACGTTCCGGTGCTCTTTGCCCCACCCCATCCTGCATGGGGTCCCCAGGGCCTCAGGTGTGTCCTCCTTCTGTGGGCTCATAGTCCCAAGGGAGGAGGCAGGAGATGTACAAGAAAGGAGAAAGGTTAATGGTGACCTCACGGTCCACCAGGGGCCAGGAGGGTGAGGACCCTGTGGTCCTCCCAAGGACAGACAGCAGCTGGACTTTGAAGGGACAGACAGAGGCAGGGAAGAAGGCCCAGCAGGGCAGAGAGCTCAGGCAGTGGGAGACAAGGCTCCAGATGGGCTGGGAAGGGGCATCCAGGAAGCCCCAAGTGCCCAGCAAAGGCCTTGACACTGCCATGGGGGACTGAGGAGCCATCGTAGGAAGTGGCCGTGCATGGCTGGGACAACTCGCCCCGGGGATCTTATGGTGGGCAGGAACACAGCGCCCTGCCCCACTCACCCACTGCTGCCCGTAACTGTCCTCCAGGTCGTTGACAGTGCGGTCATCCCAGTTTAGCCGGATGCCCACCAGGTTGCCAGGCAAGAAGCCATTTTCTGCCAGGATCACAAAGTAAGAGAAGAAACCACCGAGAGCCTGGATCATTCCTGGAAGGAGAGAAGAAGCAGAGGAGAGGCTCAGGTTGGGGCCGGCAGCCAGCCCAGGGCACCTCGGGGGGCCCAGAAGCCCCCTTGGAGACGGAAGTGTGCCCCTCTGGCTGTTATCTGGACACCGGTTCCCAGAGGGTGACCTGAGGTCTCACTTGGTGGTGAGGCCCTGAGATGGATGGGCCACCTGGGACAGGGGCTTTGGAGAGGGGGCTCTCCCAGACGGATAACCCGGAGCCCCTCTCCCACCCGACCCAGGTCACCTAAACATCATGAATTCTTGGGGGATCCCCAGCTTGAGCTCCCAACACAGGAATGACCTCCCTGGGCCTAGGACCACCGCCATGAAGCCTCTGCTTGCTGGGACAGCCCCCAAGTGTGGCTGCTTCACACACCTCTGGGGCTCTGCACACATCAGCAGCAGAGAGGAGGAAGTGGAGAAGGATGGGGTGCAGACCCCGCCCTCAGATAGCTCACTGGCTGGTCCTGTCCACGTCTGCTCCCCTGAGTCAACACCAGGGTCCCAAGCACCCACGGTGGGCCAGGCACTGCTCTGGGCCTGGCATTGGGCCATAAGGAGATGGAGTCCCCGGTGCCTCACCGATCTGCCCATAGGCCATGCTGATGAGTCTCTCATTGACCAACTTGTCCGTCCGCGGGTTCCTGGGCTGTCTCTTCATGATGTCGCTTTCAGCAGCCTCGTATGCCAGTGAGATGGCAGGGACCTGGGTGGAAGAGGCCAGGTGAGCCGGGAAGGGGAGGACTCCACCCTCCTGGGCCCCAAGGGTGGCTGCCAGGGCTCACCATGTCGGTGCCCAGGTCGATGCAGAGGATGGTGATGGTGCCCAGGGGCAGCGGGATGTTGGCCATGATGAACAGCAGGAAGGGCGTGATCTCTGGGATGTTGCTGGTCAGGGTGTAGGCGATGGACTTCTTCAGGTTGTCAAAGATCAGGCGGCCTGTGGCACGGGCAGGCTCAGAGCAGGCACCCATCCAGGGAGCTCCCTCTGTCCCTCCTCTGCCCCATCCAGCGTCCTTTTCTACCTCCTAGCCCACCCACCATTTTTTTCTTTTTGGGACAGGGTCTCACTCTGTTGCCCAGGCTGCAGGGCAGTGGCACGATCAGGGCTCACTGCAACCTCGACTCCCAGGCTCAAGTGATCCTCCCACCTCAGCCTCCCGTGTAGCTGAGACTACAGGCACGCACCACCACGTCCAGCCAATTTTTGTATTTTTAGTAGAGACAGGGTCTCACCACTTTGCCTAGGCTTGTCTCTAATTTCTGGGCCGTGATTCCACCTTGGCCTCCCAAAGTGCTGGGATTACAGGCGTGAATCTCCACACCCGGCCTCTCACCCACCCACCTTTCCACATAAACATCCAACCACATCGCCTTTGTCGAAACATTCTGGAAATAACCACTCTGGAAGATGGTTTGGGAGTTTCTATCAAACAACCCCCACCCCACCGACCCAGTAATCTGACTCTAAGGTTTTATACTGAGAGAGAGGAGGACTGTTTATGCCCAGCAAAAAGCAAGTACAAGAATGTTCATCATAGCACCACTCATCACAGCCAAAAGCCAGAGTCAACCTCATGTCCATCAACAGGTGAGGGATGAATAAACCACTGTTGCACTCTAGCCTGGGCAACAGAGTGAGACCTTGTCTCTAAATAAATGAACAAGTAAAAAGATTAGCCCATAAACAATGAGGTCAATCATTAAGAAAGAACAGGACGCACGAGGTGGCTCACGCCTGTAATCCCAGCACTTTGGGAGGCTGAGGCAGGTGGATCATGAGGTCAGGAAATCAAGACCATCCTGGCCAACATGGTGAAACCCCATCTCTACTAAAACACAAAAAATGAGCTGGGCGTGGTGGCGCGTGCCTGTAGTTCCAGGTACATGGGAGGCTGAGGCAGAAGAATTGCTTGAAGCTGGGAGGCGGAGGTTGCAGTGAGCTGAGATCACGCCATTGCACTCCAGCCTGGCAACAGAGCAAGACTTTGTCAAAAAAAAAAAAAGAGAGAAAGGAAAGAAGGAGGGAAGGAAGAAAGGGAGGGAGGGAAGAAGAAGGAAGGAAGGAAGGAAGGAAGGGGGGGGGGGAGGGGCAGGCTGCCTGTGGTGTGGCTGCTTTGATTGCTTTGATGGCTCTTGTGTAGCAATAAGAGCCTGGGCCGCTCCCACCTGATATTCTCATTCCCTGCATTGTGCTCTTCTCCACAAACTAGTGGTTTCTCGTCCTAAAATATTTATGGATGAAATGGTGACTTAAATGCACATCAACATAATCCAGTGTGTGTTCCAGGGGGTGGGGAAGAAACAAGGTGCGCCGTGCGCTGATGGCTGCTGCAGCTGGGATGGAGGTGCAGGCAGGGGCCCACTGTGCCTTTGCTCTACTTTTGGGTATATCTGGAATGCCCTCTGATGGAAGTTATTTTGTTTGTTTGTTTGTTTGAGACAGGGTCTCGGATCTCTATCTCCCGAGGCTGGAGGGCAGTGGCATCATGGCAGCCTCGACCACCCAGGCTCAAGTGATCCTCCTGCCTCAGCCCCCCAAGTCGCTGAGACTACAGGTGTGTGCCACCACGCCCTGCTAATTTTTTAAATTTTCTGTAGAGACGAGGTCTTAATTTGTTGTACAGGCAGGTCTTGAACTCTTGGGCTCAAGCAATCCTCCTGCCTTGGTCTCCCAAAGTGCTGGGATTACAGGCATGAGCCCCCGTGCCTGGCCCCTGACAGAAGTTAGACATTTCTTCCCTCCCTTCAGAGAGGCCTTCCATGTCCACCCCATCTGGGCAGGACTCTCATTATTATCTATTGCAGCGACCTGCTTTCTTCCGGGCATATATCACAATTTGTAATTATGTATCTGTTAACTTGTTTAAGGCTGTCTCTCCAGCCCCAAGAGAACAGGGATGGTGCCTGCTCTGCTCACAGCTGCCTCCCAGCTTCCAGCATGATGCACAAGATTTGGAAGGAGCGGATGGCTGTATCTGAGACAGTGTGTGTACTGTGTATGCATAAGATGCCTTGGGGAGGCCAGGCGTGGTGGCTTACACCTGTAATCCCAGCAAATTGGGAGGCCAAGGTGGGAGGATTGCCTGGCCGGGTGAGGTGGCTCACACCTGCCATCCCAGCACTTTGGGAGGCTGAGGTGTGGGGATCACTTCAGGTCAGCAGATCAAGACCAGCCTGGCTAATATGGTGAAACCCCATCTCTACTAAAAATACAAAAATTAGCTTGGTGTGGTGGCATGCACCTGTAATTCTAGCTACTCGGGAGGCTGAAGCAGGAGAATCGCTTGAACCCAGGAGGTGGAGGTTACAGTGAGCCTAGATTGAGCACCTGTACTCCAGCCTGGGTAACAGAGCAAGACTCTGTCTCAAAAAATAAAAGACTAGCCTGGGAAACATGGTGAAACCCCATCTCTACAAAATCTTAAAAATCAGCCAGGTGTGGTGGTGCATACTTGTAGTCTCAGCTACTTAGGGGCCTGAGGCAGGAGGATCGATTAAGTTCAGGAGGTGGAGGCTGCAGTGAGCCGTGATTGTGCCACTGCACTCCATCCTGGGCGACAGATTGAGACCCTATCCCTGCTCCCACTCCCCCCAAAAAGATGTCTCCTGGGGGGATAAGAAGATGTTAACCATGGTTTCCTCTGGGACATAGGAAACAAGGGCTAAGGACGTTTAATCTGTTACTCTGGGCTCAGCTTTGCTCTTTGAATTCTCTTTTACCATGAACTACTTTTTACACTAGAGACATTTCAAATAGGAGAGAGAAATTGCAAGAAAATCCACCAAGGCATGAATCGTGATTATTTCTGGATGGCGAGGTTATGGGTAATTTAATTCCAATTTTTTTCCTGAATGCTTTTTTGCATTTGTTTATAATTATCATGAATTAATTTGATGATCAGAATAAATCTGAATGTGAATCAGCCCTTCTGTGGCCTCTTCTGGGCCTGTCAGGAGGTGGTGCCTGTGGGCTCTGCGGCCCGGGCTCCCAGTGCCCCCACCTCAGCAGCAACACCAGCCTCAGACCCAGCCCCTCACACCGCCTTGCCTGTGTACCGGTTCCTCTGCCTGTGACTCCCTGGCACTAGTCTACGTGGACATCACAGCATGGCCCCTGACTTGGCTCAGCCATCCCTGTACACTCTGGGAAGCTCCCTTGACCTGCAGCCCAGGTTGGCAGAGAGGCCCCCTGAGGCCTCCCCCAGGGTCCCTGACTTCCCTCTGGTTTGGCTTGAGAATTTTTTTTTCTTTTTTTTTTTTTTTTGAGACGGAGTCTTGCTCTGTTGCCCAGGCTGGAGTTCAGTGGCACGATCTCGGCTCACTGCAAGCTCTGCCTCCTGGGTTCACACCATTCTCCTGCCTCAGCCTCCCGAGTAACTGGGATTACAGGCGCACGCCACCACGCCTGGCTAATTTTTTGTATTTTTAGTAGAGACGGGGTTTCACCAGGGGTGTTAGCCAGGATGTTCTCGATCTCCTGACCTTGTGATCCGCCTGCCTCAGCGTCCCAAAGTGCTGGGATTACAGGTGTGAGCCACTGAGCCCAGCCGATAATATTTTTAAAAAGTCTCCAAGTCAGCTTCACCCACCAGATGGTACCTGGGCTGGATGATGCGGGGACCCTGAAATATGTCAGCTCAGTCCTGCCCAGGGGAGCTTCTGACCCCACAGGGAAGGAAGACAGAAAAGGACAGGCTCAAGCTCCTCCAGGGCCAAGGGGGCTGTGGTCTCTGCCACACATCCCCCTGCAGCCCTGGCCAGTTCCCCTTGCTGGTCTCAGGACTCTGGCAGTGACCCTGGTCTCCAGGGCCAGCCCTGGCCAACTCACCCTCCTCTACCCCTGTGACAATGGAGGCAAAGTTGTCGTCCAATAGGATCATGTCGGCTGCCTGCTTGGAGACATCAGAGCCAGCGATGCCCATGGCCACCCCAATGTCGGCCTTCTTCAGAGCGGGGGAGTCGTTCACACCATCCCCGGTCACAGCCACAATTGCACCCTGGAGGGAGAGAGGGTAAGGATGACACCCAGAGGCCAGGCCCCAGAGTCTCTTCCCTCAGATCCAGACGCCCAAGACCCCAGCCCTGTCCTCCTTCAGATCCAGGAGTTCAGGTCCCCAACCTCCTCTTCCCCTCAGACCTAGGAGTTCAGGCCCCCAGACCTTCCTCCCTCAGACCCGGTCGTCCAGACCCCCAGTCCCTCTTCCCTCAGACCCAGGAGTCCAGGCCCCCAGCCTCTCCTCCCTCAGACCCAAGGGTCCAAGCCCCCAGCCCCTCCTCCCTCAGATGGAAAGGTCCAGGCCCCCAACCCCTTCTCCCTCAGACCCAGGAATCCAGGCCCCCAGCCCCTCCTCTTTCAGACCCAAGGGTCCAGGCCCCCAGCCCCTCTTCCCTCAGACCCAGGAATCCAGGCCCCAGCCCCTCCTCCCTCAGACCCAGGAATCCAGGCCCCAGCCTCAGTGAGGACCCAGGAGTCAAGGCCCCGTCCCCTCCTCTGCGGGAGCGCAGCACACCTGTCTCTGACAGCCCTCCACAATGATAAGCTTCTGCTGGGGGGATGTGCGGGCGAAGACGATCTCAGTGTGATTCTGCAGGATCTCGTCAATTTGCTCGGAGGTGAAGTCCTTGAGGTCGGTGCCGTGGATCACACAGGCCTTGGCATCCCTGGGAAGAGCAGAGAGGGTGATGGCTGAGGTCGGGTGTGTGAGGAGTGGCACAGTGACCCCTGAAGGACAGAGAAACAGAGGGGCCAGCTCCACAAACAGGAGAGCCAGAGGACCAGGGGCTGCGGGAAGGGGCCTCTGGGGGAAGCAGGGGAGAAGGGGGCTACTGCAGCAGGGCATGCGGGCAGACCTGAGGAAGGACTTCTGGGCAGTGTATGTATGTATATATGTATGTATGTATGCATTTATTTATTTATTATTTTTGAGATGGAGTCTTGCTCTGTCACACAGGCTGAAGCCCAGTGGTGCGATCTCAGCTCACTGCAACCTCTGCTTCCTGGGTTCAAGCAATTCTCCCATCTCAGCCTCCCTAGTAGCTGGGATTACAGGTGCCCACCATCACGCCTGGCTAATTTTTTTTTATTTTTTAGTGGAGTTGGGGTTTTGCCATGTTGGCCAGGATGCTCTCGAACTCCTGACCTCAAGTGATCCACCTGACTCGGCCTCCCAAAGGGCTGGGATTACAGGCATGAGCCACTGCGCCCAGACAAGGGGCAGCGGATTCAGAAGAACGGAGATATATGGACAAATGGAAGGGAGGCAGAGTCGGAGATAGGCATGAGGATGGAAAAATTGAAGAAGTCAGAAAAACAGAACAGAAAAGAGAGAGACAAAGAGAGACAGACAGGAAAAAAGAGAGACAGACACAGAAGTACTGGATTCTACTGAATCTTCTGAGATAGGAATTATTAGTAGCCCATTTTAGAGATGGGCCAACTGAAGTTCATGGATGCTAAAGGACTTGCCCAATGTCACACAGTTTGTGAGCAGTAAAAGCTGGGATGCAGGCGGGGCACGGTGGCTCACGCCTGTAATCCCAGCACTTTGGGAGGCCGAGGCAGGTGGATCACCTGAGATCAGGAGTTCGAGATCAGCCTGGCCAACATAGTGAAACCCCATCTCTACTAAAAGTACAAAAAAAATTAGCCGGGTGTAGTGGAGGGCCCCTGTAATCCCAGTTACTCGGGAGGCTGAGGCTGTGGCACAGAATTGCTTGAACCTGGGAGGCAGAGGTTGCAGTGAGACACGATTGTGCTACTGCACTCTAGCCGGGGTGACAGCGAAACCCCCTCCCAAAAAAAAAAAAAAAAAAAAAAAAACACTGGGATGCAAACCTATGCCTGGCTACCTCTGTGGCTGCAATGTCCCCACCCCGGACGGAGGGCTGGACCCAGGGCCTGGTCCATGGAGAAGTCCCAGAAAGAACAGGACGGGCGCCGGGCGCGGTGGCTCAAGCCTGTAATCCCAGCACTTTGGGAGGCCGAGACGGGCGGATCACGAGGTCAGGAAATCGAGACCATCCTGGCTAACACGGTGAAACCCCATCTCTACTAAAAACTACAAAAAACTAGCCGGGTGAGGTGGCGGCGCCTGTAGTCCCAGCTACCCGGGAGGCTGAGGCAGGAGAATGGCGTGAACCCGGGAGGCGGAGCTTGCAGTGAGCTGAGATCCGGCCACAGCACTCCAGCCCGGGTGACAGAGCGAGACTCCGTCTCAAAAAAAAAAAAAAAAGAACGGGACAGGCAGTGCAGAGGGAGGTTGGGGGGAGGCAGTCCTCCTGTGTCAACACTCTAGAGGGATGTCCAGGGTCCTGGTTGGGATGGGTGGCTCACCGGGGGTTAACCTGGCTGACGGGAATATTGAGACGGGCGGCGATGTCCTCCACAGTCTCGTTGCCCTCAGAGATGATGCCCACGCCCTTGGCAATGGCCTTGGCCGTGATGGGGTGATCGCCGGTGACCATGATGACCTGCAGGCATTGATTTTTAGGGATGGCCTCCCTCGCCCCATGCCTGGCCTCGCCTTCCCCAGCCACCCCAAGCCACACCTTGATGCCTGCGCTGCGACACTTGCCCACTGCGTCAGGGACGGCTGCCCGGGGCGGGTCGATCATGGACATGAGGCCCACGAAGCAGAGGTTGTCTGTGGTGAAGTTCACGTCATCACAGTCGAAGGCAAAGCCCTTGGGGAACTGCTCCTCGGGCAGGTAATAATGGCAGAAACCTGGCGGCAGGGAAGGGTTGGGGTGTGAGGGTTCCAGCCTCGGAACCTCTGCCCCATGCCCCCAGATGTCTGCATCGCCCGCATTCCATCTCCCCATCGGCAAGACGGCCGGTCAGCATTCACTTCCTAGGATGCCTTCCCCTCTCATTCATTCATTCATTCATTCATTCATTCATTCATTCATTCACACTACATTCTGGGAGGCCCTGGACTGAGCCAGGCTTTGGGCAGCATCACAACCCTCCTTGCCCTCTAGGGACCCCAGAGCCCGCCCGGCAGCCTCGCACCAAGCACGCGCTCGCCCAGGCCGCCGAGCTCGAGGTAGGCGTTCTGGAAGGCCTCCTTCATCTCCTCATCCAGAGGCTGCTCCTTGCCCTGCAGCAGGATGGTGGAGCAGCGGTCCAGGATGCGCTCGGGGGCACCCTTCATCACCAGGAGGTATCGGTTGTCGTTGGGGTCCTCGGTCTCATGGATGGAGAGCTGGGGACGGAGTAGAGGGTGGCATGCCTGAGCCACGCAGACACCAGGAAGCTCCCTGCCCCATCCTGTCCCTGGTCCAGAGCCAAGGGTGCCAGGTCAGACCTACACCAGGGCTCCCCCAGAGGGGACACTCTCTCAAGAGACCTCTGCTCATTCCTGTCCGCTTCTGTCTATCTCATGGATATTTCTTTCTCTCTTTTTTTGGAGATGGAGTCTCACTCTGTTGCCCAGGTTGGAGTGCAGTGGTGCGATCTCAGCTCACTGCAACCTCCACCTCCTGGGTTCAAGCAATTCTCCTGCCTCAGCCTCCCGAGTAGCTGGGATTACAGGCACCACCACCACACCCAGCTAACTTTTGCATTTTTAGTACAGACAGGATTTTGCCATGTTGGCCAGACTGGTCTTGAACTCCTGGCCTCAAGTGATCTGCCCTCCTCAGCCCCTCAAAGTGGTGGGACAACAGGCATGATCCACCACGCCCGTGCTCCCCTCCCCCCACCGTTTTTTGTTTTTGTTTTTTTTTTAAAGACAGGGTTTTATTCTGTCACCCAGGCTGGAGAACAGTGGCGAGATCACAGCTCACTGCAGCCTTGACTTCCCAGGTTCATGCGATCCTCCCACCTCAGTCTACCACGTAGCTGGGACCACAGGTCCGCACCACCATGCCTGGCCAATTTTTTGTAGAGATGTGCTCTCCCTATGTTGCCCACGCTGGTCTCAATTTCCTGAGTTCAAGCGATCCTCCTGCCTCGGTCGCCCAAAGTGCTGGGATTACAGGCGTGAGCCACCACGCCCGGCCATATGCTTCCATTTTTATGAAATGTCCAGAATAGGCAAATCCATACAGACAGAAAGTAGGTTAGTGGTTGCTTAGGGCTGGGAGTGTGGGGGAGGAGGGGGCGGGTGACAGCTGAGCAATGCGGGGTTTCTTTTTGGAGGTGATGAAAATGCTCTAAAATTGACTATGTGGATGACTGCCTATATCTGCAAATATACTAAAACTATTATACACTTAGAGGGACGAGCTACGGTATGTTAATTATATCTTAATAAAGTTATTTTAAAAGCTCTGAGTCAACTCCTGTGTTTCTTTGGCTCAGAAGCCACTGGAGGCTTGTGTGCTCCTCAGAGTCACAGCCAAGTCCTCTCCATGCCCATGAGGTCTGACAGGATCTAGCCAGCACCCACCACTCCCACCACGTTCCCTGGCTCCCAGCCCCTCTGCACTGGCTGGCTGGCTGGCTGGTGTTCAGATGCGCCAGCACACTCCCGCCTCTGTGCCTTTGCACAGGCTGTGCCTGCTACCCAAGTGCTCTTCCCCCAGACACCTGAAGGGCTCCCTCCCTCAGCACCACAACCACTATGATTACCTCCTCATGCCTTTGTTATTGCCTGTCTTCTGGAGCCAGAGCGTAAGTCCCAGAGAGTGGGGGACTTCACCATTTCACTCACTACTGTGTATACACCCAGCACCCAAAACAGCGCCTAACATGTGGTGGCTGCTCAAAAAATGTATACTGAATGGGCCAGGCATGGTGGCTTATGACTGTAATCCCAGCACTTTGGGAGGCCGAGGTGGGTGGATCACTTGAGGTCAGGGGTTCAAGACCAGCCTGGCCAACATGGTGAAACCCCATCAATACTAAAAATACAAAAATTAGCTGGGCATGGTGGTGCATGCCTCTAATTCCAGCTACTTAGGAGGCTGAGATACAAGAATCACTTGAACCCAGAGGCAGAGGTTGCAGTGAGCTGAGATCACACCACTGCATTCCAGCCTGGGTGACAGAGTGAGACTCCGTCTCAAAAAAAAAGTTTGCTGAGGCCGGGCGCGGTGGCTCACGCCTGTAATCCCAGCACTTTGGGAGGCTGAGGCAGGCAGATCACGAGGTCAGGAGATCGAGACCATCCTGGCTAACACGGTGAAACCCCGTCTCTACTAAAAATACAAAAAATTAGCCAGGCATGGTGGTGGGCGCCTGTAGTCCCAGCTACTCGGGAGGCTGAGGCAGGAGAATGGTGTGAACCTGGGGGATGGAGCTTGCAGTGAGCCGAGATCGCGCCACTGCACTCCAGCCTGGGCAACAGAGTGAGACTCTGTCTCAAAAAAAAAAGTTTGCTGAATAATTGAAAGTTGCTGCTCTGCCCCAAGAGGTCTCCCACTTGTTCCCACTCTCTGCTATAGGAAAACTTTTTTTCTTTTTTGAGTCAGGGTCTTGCTCTGTCACCCAGGCTGGAGTGCAGTGCATGATGTAGGCTCTCTGCAGCCCCAACCTCCTCAGCTCAGGAAGTCCTCCTGCCTCAGACTCCCAAATCGCTGAGCTCACGGGCACATACCACCACACCTGGCTAATTAAAAAAAAAAAAAATTCATACAGATGGGGTTTTGCCATCTTGCCCAGGCTGGTCTCAAACTCCTGGCCTCAAGTGATCCTCCTGCCTCAGCCTCCTAAAGTGCTGGTGTTAGAGATGTGAGCCACCACGCTCGGCCTGCAGGAAGATCTTTATTCCTCAGCGTCTCACTCCAACAGAGATCTGGCTCCTACTCTCAGGTTCTCCCTGTTCCTCTCCCCACCAGGTGGGTATTATCATTACCATTTTACAGATGGGAAAATCAAGGCTCTATGACACCTCTTTACAGGCATCATAGGGAGCCTGAGGTCCAGGTTGGCTCTCCCGGAAAGCCCAGAGTACCTGGTATTTGTTGGTGGAATTGAAGGGAATCTCAGCCACTTTCTTGTTGCGTTCACGCATCAGCTTCACGGAGCCAGAGGACAGCTCGATGCACTTGAGCAGGGCAGATTCAGAGGCATCCCCGGCCACATCCCTCTGCAGGGAGAGAGAGTTGTCAGAGTAGGGGCAGTGGAGGGGAGGACACAGGCGGGGCCGAGGTGAGGCCAGCAGCTGAACCCACCTTGAGCACAGGGATGTTGTCCTGACCACCCTTGAAGACGGCGCGATTGCAGAGCCCGGCGATGTGGGACAGGGCCACCCAGGTGTGTGAGCTCTTGTCGAATGAGGTCCCTGGGGAAGGCACGTGTGAGGGCCAGGGGCTCCTGGAGCCAGGCGCCCATGGTCCTCACCCGGGGCCTGCGCTCACCTGACTGGTCCTCAGTGGTGTCAGCCTCGTGGATCTGGTTGTCAAACCACATGTGGGCGACTGTCATGCGGTTCTGAGTGAGGGTCCCTGTCTTGTCCGAGCAGATGGTGGACGTGGAGCCCAGGGTTTCTACAGCCTCCAGGTTCTTCACCAGGCAGTTCTTCCGGGCCATGCGCTTGGCAGTCAGCGTCAGACACACCTGGAGGACGAGCAAGGGCAGGCAAATTACAGGGACAAGCCCGGCGGGCAGGGTTGGATGAATGACACAAGGGCCATAGCCCAGCTGCCCGGCCCCCGGAGAATCTTGAAGGCCTGGAAAAGAACGAGGCAGCAACGCCACCCTCAAGTTCTGTTCTGAACCCTCAAGTTCAGACCAACAGAAACAGGGCAGAGATACCCAAAGACAGGGACTAGAATGCTCATAGCAGCCACATGCATAATAGTGCAAAATGGCCAGGTGCAGTGACTCACGCCTGTAATCCCAGTACTTTGGGAGGCCGAGGCGCAAGGATTGTGTGAGCCCAGGCGTTTAAGACTAGCCTGGGCAACACAGTGAGACCTCAACTCTAGAGATTTTTTTGTTTTTTCAATTAGCCAGGCATGGCGGCACGCACCAGTAGTCTTAGCTACTTGGGAAGCTGAGGCAGGAGGATCGCTTGAGCCCAGGAGTTCAAGGCTGCAGTAAGCTACGATGGCACCACTACACTCCAGCCTGGGCGACAGAGTGAGACTCTGTCTTAAAATATTGTCCAGGCCAGAGGCGGTGGCTCACGCCTGTAATCCCAGCACTTTGGGAGACCAAGGTAGGCACATCACTTTAGATCAGGAGTTTGAGACCAGCCTGGCTAACATGGTGAAACCCTGTCCCTACTAAAAATACAAAAGTTAGCCGGGCATGGTGGTGAACACCTGTAATCCCAGCTACTTGGGAAGCTGAGGCACGAGAATCCCTTGAATCCAGGAGGCGGAGGTTGCAGTGATCCGAGATCGTGACACTACACACCAGCCTGGGCAATAGAGTGAG
>NC_045454.1:15856340-15866606 GCF_002776525.5 Piliocolobus tephrosceles | reverse complement strand
ACAAAAAATTAGCCAGGCGTGGTGGCAGATGCCTGTAGTCCCAGCTACTCAGGAGGCTGAGGCAGGAGAATGGCATGAACCCGGGAGGTGGAGCTTGCAGTGAGCTGAGATCGCGACACTGCACTCCAGCCTGGGTGACAGAGCGAGACTCCAGCTCACCCACGCAGAAGCAGGAAATAAAAATTGTCCCAAACTGCAAACAACTCAGATGTCCACTAACACCAGAAAAGATAAATTGTGGACAATGGAATGCTATATATTGATAAAAACAAATACATTACTGCTGCCTGCACCCGCATGGGTGAAGGTCAAAAACACATTCAGCCAAAAAGGGCCAGAAATGAGTTCATACTGAATTATTCCGTTAATACGAAGTTTCAACACAGGCAAAGTTAATCTATGCTGTTAGCAGCCAGATTAGGGGTTACCCTTGGCTGGGGGGGCAGTGGCTAAATAAGGTCTTGAGGGGGCTTCAGGGAGATGCAATCTCGATGCAGCTGACGTGATTGTGTTCAGTTTGCCCCAAATCATCAGACTATATGTTCACAATATGCTTAATCCGTTGCGTATAAAAATCCCTTTGACATAAGGTAGCATTCAACATAGCCAATACGGAAAACGGTAAACTTGTTTTTTTTGTTGTTTTGTTTTGTTTTATGTTTTGCTTTTTTAAAGACATAGTCTCGCTCTGTCGGCTGGGCTGGAGTGCAGTGGCTCAGTCTCAGTTCACTGTGAATTCCGCCTCCCAGGTTCAAACGATTCTTGTGCCTCAGTCTCCTCAGTAGCTGGGATCACAGGCATCCACCACCACGCCTGGCTAATTTTTGTATTTTTAGTAGAGATGGGGTTTTGTCATGTTGGCCAGGCTGGTCTTGAACTCCTCATCTCAAGTGATCCACCCACCTCGGATTCCCAAAGTGCTGGGATTACAGGCGTGAGCCACTCTGCCCGGCCTTGATATGTAAAACTTTGCATAAAACATTAAGTCAAAGAATGAAAGAGGAAAATGATACTTTCAGGATAGTCCCTGGCATGCACCTCGAAGACAGCATTTAGTCAATATGCTCACAGCTGTCAGGAGGACCTCACAGAGAATGGACTTCTGGGGTGGAGCAGGCAGCAAAGCAGCCAGAGGAAAACTTTTAAATTATTTTTAGTATTAGTATTAGTATTATTTTCTTGAGATGGATTCTCCCTCTGACAAACAAGCTGGAGCACAGTAGTGCAATCATGGTTCACTACAGCCTCAACCTCCTGGGTCAGCCTCCTGAGTAGCTGGGACTACAGGCATGTACCAACACGCCTGGCTAATTTTTAAATTTTATTTTATTTTATTTTATTTTATTTTTTTTGAGACAGTCTGGCTCTTGTCGTCCAGGCTGGAGTACAGTGGCGTGATCTTGGCTCACCGCAACCTCTGCCTCCTGGATTCAAGCTATTCTCCTGCCTTAGTCTCCTGAGTAGCTAGGATTACAGGCACCTGCCACCAAGCCCGGCTAATTTTTTTTTCTTTTTTTTCTTTTTTTGAGACGGAGCCTTGCTCTGTCACCCAGGCTGGAGTGCAGTGGCACGATCTCGGCCCACTGCAAGCTCCACCTCCTGGATTCAAGCCATTCTCCTGACTCAGCCTCCCAAGTAGCTGGGACTACAGGTGCCCGCCACCACGCCCGGTTAATTTTTTTGTATTTTTAGTAGAGACGGAGTTTCACTGTGTTAGCCAGGATGGTCTCGATCTCCTGACCTTGTGATCTGCCCGCCTCAGCCTCCCAAAGTGCTGGGATTACAAGTGTGAGCCACCGGGGTTGGCTACACCCAGCTAATTTTTGTATTTTTAGTAAAGATGGGGTTTTGCCATGTTGGTCAGGCTGGTCTCGAACTCCCGACCTCAGGTGATCCACCTGCCTCAGCCTCCCAAAGTGCTGGGACTACAGGAGTGAGCCACACCAGCCTTTACATTTTTTTGTAGAGATGGGGTCTCACTCTGTTGTCCCGGCTGGTCTCAAACTCCTGACCTCAAGCAGTCCTCCTGCCTTGCCTGGGCCTCCCAAACTGTTGGGATTACAGGCGTGAGCCACTGCACCAGGCTTATTATTTTATTTATTTATTTATTTATTTATTTATTTATTTATTTATTTTTTGAGACGGCATCTTGCTCTGTCACCCAGGCTGGAGTGCAACGGCATGATCTTGGCTCATTGCAACCTCCGCCTCCCGGGTTCAAGTGATTCTCCTGCCTCAGCCTCCCAAGTAGCTGAGACTACAGGTGCCCACCACCATGCCCAGCTAATTTTTATATTTTTAATAGACACAGGGTTTCACCATGTTGGCCAGGATGGTCTTGATCTCTTGACCTTGTGATCTGCCCACCTTGGCCTCCCAAAGTGCTGGGATTACAGGCGTAAGCCACTGTGCCCGGCCTATTTTATGTATTATTTATTTATTTATTTATTTATTTATTTATTTTTGAGATGGAGTTTCACTCTTGTTGCACAGGCTGGAGTGCAATGGCGCGATCTCGGCTCAGTGCAACCTCCGCCTCCTGGGATCAAATGATTCTCCTGCCTCAGCCTTGGGATTACAGGCATGCACCACCACGCCCAGCTAATTTTGTATTTTCAGTAGAGACAGGGTTTCACCATGTTGGCCAGGCTGGTCTTGAACTCCTCACTTTAGGTGATCTGCCTGCCTTGGCCTCCCAAAGTGCTGGGATTACAGCGTGAGCCACTGTGCCCAGCCTCATTATTTTATTTTATTTATTTATTTATTCATTTTTATTTATTTATTTTTTTGAGATGGAGTCTCGCTCTGTGGCCCAGGCTGGAGTGCAGTGGTATGATCTCGGCTCACTGCGAGCTCCGCCTCCCGGGTTCACGCCATTCTCCTCCTCAGCCTCCCGATAACTGGAACTACAGGCGCCCGCCACCACGCCCGGCTAATTTTTTGTATTTTTTGTAGAGACGGGGTTTCATCGTGTTAGCCAGGATGGTCTCAATCTCCTGACCTTGCAATCCACCCGCCTCGGCCTCCCAGAGTGCTGGGATTACAGGCGTGAGCCACTGCGCCCGGCCCTATTTTATTTTTTAACTTGGTGTACGCTTCGAACTTTTCATCATGAGCGTGCACTTCTTAATTTTGTAAGTAAACTTAACAAGCGATAGGATTGTTGGCTCTTTACGGCTTGCCAGTGTTTCTCCAGATTTTTGTTTCTTTGTTTGCTTTGTTAATGAGGCCCTCTGAGTCAGGCCCAGGTTGTCTTTCACAAGAACACTGTGATCCAGGCCCCCAGCCCCTTCTTTCCCAGCCTCACCTCCCCTAGACACATGGGTCCAGGCCTCCAGCCCCTTCTCCCTCAGACTCAGGGGCCCAGGCCCCCAGGCCCTCCCCGCCCAGACGCAGGAGCCCGGCCTTACAGTGACAGTGGCCAGCAGACCCTCTGGGACATTGGCCACGATGATGCCGATGAGGAAGATCACAGCCTCGAGCCAGGTGTATCCGAGAATGAGGGAGAGGATGAAGAAGGAAACGCCCAGGAAGACAGCCACGCCAGTGATGAGCTGGATGAAGTGCTCAATCTCGATGGCGATGGGCGTCTTGCCCACCTCCAGCCCTGAGGCCAGGGTGGCAATGCGGCCCATGACAGTACGGTCGCCCGTGGCCACCACCACGCCCCGAGCTGTGCCTGCAGGCCAGAGGGGTTAGGCTGAGGTGGGGTGGCTCAGGGAGGTTCCAGAGGCCCTGACCCCTTAGGACACGTCCCTGTGTCTGCCCCAGCTGTGTGTCTTCTCTGCACCCGCCTCACCTTCCACACAGTTGGTGGAGAAGAAGGTGATGTTCCGAGTCTCCAAGGGATTGTCGTGTGTGCAGTCGGGAGAGCGAGTCTGGGGCTCGGATTCGCCAGTCAGGGAGGAGTTGTCCACCTAGGGGTAGGTGCAACAGAGACGGGGTTCAGTCCAGGGCCTGGGACAGGAGGGTGTTTATGCAGAGGGCTTGGGGCTGAAGGCTGTGTGCCTGGAGATCAAAGCTAGAAGCCTGGGTGCCCAGTGGGCAAGTGGTGTGTGGGAGGCCAGAGGCTGGAATCTTGAAGGTGGGGAGGAGACAGGGCTGCTGGCCAAGGTCTAGGGTCCCTAAGGATCTCCGAAGGGTGAGGGCTAGGCCTGGACTCCTGACTCTTGGGTAAGGAGGGGTCCCAGGGTCTAAACTCCTAGGTCTGAAGGAGGAGGGCCTGGGGGCCTGGACCCCTGGGTCTGAGGGAGGAGGGGTTGGGGCCTGGACTCTTGGGTCTGAGGGAGGAGGGGCTGGGCCTGGGCTCCTGGGTCTGAGAGAGGAGGGACTGGGCCTGGGCTCCTGGGTCTGAGGGAGGAGGGGCTGGGCATGGACTTCTGAATCTGAGGGAGAAGGGGCTAGGTCTGGACCCCTGGGTCTGAGGGAGGAGGGGCTGGGCATGGACTCCGGGGCAGCCTGAGGGAGGGTAAAGCCCGGTCCCAGGCCCAGGCCCACCTTGCAGCCGTGGGCTGAGATGATCCGCAGGTCAGCTGGCACTCGGTCTCCGCCCTTGATCTCCACCAGGTCCCCGACCACCACCTCCTCAGCGTTCACCTGCATCTTCTCACCTTCCCGGATCACCAGGGCTTGCTGGGGTGGGATGGAGTAATGTGACCTCCAAGACTCCCTCTGCCTGGGGGTCATTGGGCCCAGCCCCCAGCCCATACACTAACACCCCTGTCTGAGCCCTTGCCGGGCACCCTTCACCTGCGGCACCATGTTCTTGAAGGACTCCATGATCTTGGAGCTCTTGGCCTCCTGGTAGTATGAGAAGCAGCCAGTGATGATCACCACGGCCGCCAGCACGATGCCCAGGTACAGCTGTGGGGAGATGTGGGGATGTTGATCAGGGGCCGCCCAAGCCGCTCCCCACCAGTCCCTGCACGCCTGGGAAGGGAGCTTTGTGTCAATGGGGGTCTGTATTTGTGTGTCTGAGTCCAGATTGGTTATGAGGGTTGGTGTGTCTGAGTCTCCCCTGTCTGTGCTTGAGTCCCTCTTTCTGTAATGGTTGTGTTTGAATCTAAGGGTCTGTCGATTTTTTTGTTTTTTTTTGAGACAGAGTCTCGCTCTGTCACCCAGGCTGGAGTGCAGTGGCATGATCTCGGCTCACTACCAGCTCCTCTTCCTAGTTCAAACGATCCTCCTGCCTCAGCCCCCTGAGTAGCTGGGAGTACAGACGTGTACCACCACACCTGACTAATTTTTTGTATTTTTAGTAGAGATGGGGTTTCACCACATTGGCTAGGATAGTCTTGATCTCCTGACCTTGTGATCCACCGCCTTGGCCTCCAAAAGTGCTGGGATTACAGGCATGAGCCACCCGTTCCTTGCCTTTTTTTTTTTTTTTTTTTTTTGAGACAGGTCTCGCTCTGCTACCCAGCCTAGAGTACAGTGGCGCAATCTCAGCTCACTGTAGCCTCAACCTCCCCAGGTTCAAGCAATCCTCCCACCTCAGCCTCCAGAATAGCTAGCACTACAGGTGTGCGCCACCAGGCCTGTTTTTTTGTATTTTTTTGTATTTTTTTAGAGACTGAGTCTGTCTGGGAAACTCAGGTTTCTGGAACTCCTGGCCTCAAGTAAGCCTCCTGCCTCGGCCTCCCAAGGAGCTGGGGTGACAGGCGTGAGCCACCACGCCCGACTTTTCCATCTATTTTGTGTGTGTGTCTGTCCTCCTGCACATGTTAAAGAGTCTAGGATGCGGCTGTCTGTCCGTGTGTCTGTATGACTGGCTGCATGCCTGACTTTACATTCTACAAGGCAGCTTCTTTGGTTCTCTGTGTGTGGGTCTCTGTCTCTGTGTGTCCAGCTTTGCCTCTCTGTGAGAGCTTATGTCTGAGATTGTTTAGATTTGAATATCTAAGGACACTGTCTGTGCCTGACTCTCACATCTCTCAGTCACCAGGTTATGCCTGCATTGCTGTGTGTGTGTGTGTGTGAGTTTCTCCGTCAATGTATGTCTGAGTCTGTCTCTGTGTTTCTGAATTAGGTGGCCGTGTTTGAATCCATATCCTGGTGTGGTGTCTGTGTTGACCCTCCACATGCATGCATGTGTGTGCACCTAAGCAGGTGAGCATCTCTGTGTGGCTGGTGTGTGGGTCTGCGTTACGTGCATGGGATCTGAGGCTGCATCTCGAATGTGTCCCTGTGTTATGGGGATGGGCCCTGACGTATCAGCAGCGGGGTGTGCCTGGATCTCTATGTGATACTCACTCTGGGTATCTGTCAGGCCATGACCACCTGCTGGTGTCTGTTCTCAAGGCCACTGAGGTCACACAGCCTTGGGACATAGCCCTGGGTCACACGTCCTGCTGCGGGGCCTTGGACAAGTTACCTGGCTTTTCTGAGCCTCAGTTTGCCTTGTATTTGATCTGGTTCTCCTGCTGGGTGATTGTGAGTTAGATGGGAAAAAGGGAGAGAGTGGGCTGTGAAAAGCCTGGAGGATGGGAAGAAGTTGGGGGGTGGTATCCATAAATAAATGTGTAGGGCCTTGCACAGGGCAGGGTCCAGGCACTCACGTTGTCACCAGAGGGGTCGTCCTCGGTGCCCGCCTGGATACCGTAGGCCAGGAAGCAGAGGATGGCCCCAATCCACAGCAGGATGGAGAAGCCCCCGAAGAGCTGCCGGCAAAACTTGACCCACTCTGGGGTGGTAGGCGGTGGCGTGAGTGCGTTCGGCCCATCCCGGGCCAGGATCTCCTGAGCTTTGCTGTGGGTCAAACCCTGAGGGACAGAGGACTCACACAGAACCCTCCCTGGGCAACCCTGGCACCCCAGGCCTTCACCAGACCCCCAGAACTTAAGACACCAGCCCCAGCCCCTCCTCCCTCAGACCCAGGAGTCCAGGCCCCCAGCCCCTCCTCCCTCAGACCCAGGAATCCAGGTCCCCAGCCCCTCCTCCCTCAGTTCCAGGGGTCCAGGCCCCAGTCCCTCCTCTCTCAGTTCCAGGAGTCCAGGTCCCAGCTCCTCCTCCCTCAGACCCAGGGATCTAGACCACAGCCCCTCCTCCTTCAGATCCAGGGATCCCAGCCCCTAGCCCCTCCTCCCTCAGACCCAGGAGTCCCAGCCCCCAGCTCCTCCTCCCTAGTTCCCATGGTCCCGGCCAGCAGCCTGGCCGCACCTGCACACAGTCTGTGTTGTATTTCCGGCAGACCTCTTCCACTGACATCTTGTGCTCTGTCTGAGGAACAGGAGTTTGGGGAAGACGATGAGTGCCTAGGCCAGCCAGGAACTGGTGAGGCTCTCCGGGAGGGTGTGCGGGCAGAGGGCAAGGCTTACCATAGCCACTTCCTTCTTGAGGTCATCCAGGTCCCGGCGCTCCTTGCCCTTGTTCTTCTTGGGCGAGTCCTTGTCATCTTTCTTGTCCTGCGAGGTGGCGATACGATAGCTGTCAGAGTCACCAGACTGCGGGCGAGAAGGGGTTCCAGGGGGACACCGGCCCTCCGTGCCCCGGCTATCCTCCTGGCCGGTGCCCCTGCATCTCTGGGTGGGGGTCTCTGCCTCTCGGAGTCTCCCTGTGTCTCCCGGCACCTCTGGATGACTTCACCTCCTTTCTGCCTCTGGTGACTCTCAGGCCTCGGTGAGTCTCATCTGCTCCGATCGGCTTCCCTGTCTCTGGTTCTGTGTGTCTCTGAGTCTCTGTCCCTAAAGGTCCCTGTCTGGCTTCTGCCTATGTTTCTGTCTCTCTCTGTTTCCGTGCCCATCTTTGCGGGTCTCTCCCCTTCTGTGTTCTGTGTCTATGTGACTTTGTTTTTGTTTTTTGAAACAGTGTCTCACTCTGATGCCCAGGCTGGAGTGCAGCGATCACAGCTCATTGCAGTCTCGACTTCTGAGGCTCAGTGATCCTCCCACCTCCGCCTCCTGTGTAGTTGGGACTACAGGTGTGTGCTAATTTTTAATTTTTTTCTAGAGATGGGGGTCTCACTATGCTGCCCAGGCGGGTCTCTAACTCCTGGACTCAAGCGATCCTCCTGCTTTAGCCTCCCAAAGTGTTGGAATTACAGGCGTGAGCCACCATGCCCCGCCTCTATGTGACATTTTAACTGCTTCTGTCTCTTGTTCCCTCTCCCTGGCCCTGTCCAATCTTCCTACATATCTGTCTTTTCTATGTCTCCATCTGTATCTCTCTCTATCTCTTTCTCCTCTGTCTGTCTCCCTTGACGTGTCTCTCCAGGTCTGTTTGTAGCTGTTGGTCTTATTGTTTTGTTTCATCATCTCTCTGTCTCCTGTCTCTTTATCTCTCCATCTCTGTATCTCTATCTCTGCAAGGCTGTTTCTCTCCCTCGATAGCTCTCTCTCTCTCTCTATCACTCTGATCTCTTTATGTTGTCTCTGTCATTCTCCATCCTGATCGCAGTCTCTGGGTCTCTCTGCATATGTCTTTCTATGATTTTGTCTCTCTCTGATCTCTGGTTCTTTCTGTCTCTCTGTCTTGCATGATGTCTGTCTCTATCTCTTGGCTGTCTCTCCCCAGGTCTGGCTGAGTTTCTCTCTGGGTTCTTATTTCCCTCTGAGTTGGCGTTTCAAGGATCAGTACTTTCTGTCTTTTTGCACCTTTCGGTCTGTCTCCCTCTGTCATTGTGTCTCTATCTTCATCTCTCAAGCTGTCTCCTCTGGGACACTCACATCTCTCCCTACCTGTCTCTTTTCCTGTTTCAACCTCTCTGTCTCTCTGATATCTCTCTCTGGGATCTTCCTATCGCTGTCTCTCTCCCACTCTCTCTGGGATCTCCTCTCTATCTCTGAATCTCTCCTCTCTCACTATCACTAAGATCTCTTCTCCTCTCTCTCTCTCTCTCTGTCTCTCTTTGGAATTTGCCTTTCTGTCTCTCTCGAATCTTCTGTCCCCCTCCTTCCCCATATATCTCTCATTCTTTTTCTCTCTCTCACTGTCTCATCCTGGAATTTTCCTCTCTATCTCTGTCTCTTTCTCCCACTGTCTTTCCCTCTGGGATCTTCTCAATACCTCTCTCTCTTAATGTCTCTCTCTGAGACCTTCCCCTCTCTCTCTCTCCATATACATATATATATATATATGGAGATCCCCATATATATGTGGAGATCATGTATATATATGGGATCTTCCTCTCTCTGTCTCTTTCTCTCTGGGATCTTATTCTCTATTTGTGCCTCTCTGAGATCTCCTCTCTCTGTCTCTGGGATCTGCCTATCTCTGTCTATGTATCTCTGTCTCTGTCTCTCTCACTGTCTCCCTCTGGGACCTTCCTCTATCTCTGTCTCTGTCTCCCGGTCTCTGTCTCTCTCTGGGATCTTCCATGTGTGGGGCCCATGGAGCGTCCTTAACAGAGGCTGGGCATGGCCAGGTCCCTGGAGGACACAGCAGGAGAGCGAGAGGCAGAAGCCCTAGTCCTGGCTTCAACTGCGCATGGTGTGAGTGCCTGAAGTTCCAGTTTGGGAGCCTGGGCGGATGGGGAGGGCAGTGTCCGAGGCTGGTGGGAGGGGTGGGGCGAGGCTGGGTGCTGCGAGGGCTGCTGACAGGTCCTGCAGGCCCAGGGCCAAGCTGGGATCCGAGGCTCAGCGCGGCTCAGCACTAATCTCCTCGTGACCTTGCAGAGGGCCTGAGCTGCCTGCTGTCTGCCCCCAGACCCAGACACTGAGTTGGAGGGTGGGGGTGTGCAGGGAGGAGCAGCAGGCTGGAGATCTGGGAGCCTCAAGAAGGGGTGCAGGGGGTGGGAGGGAGGCTTGGCTCCACGCCAGCCCTGCAGCAGCACTGCGTCTCAGACGCAGAGGCACAGAGGCTTGGGAGACGGGGAGACCATCTTTCATACTCCCCTGCAGTGCCAGCGGTGGTCTCAGCTTTGCCTGACAGGGTAGACCCAGGGATGGAGAGACATGGAGAGACGGAGAGTTGTGGAGCTACAAAGGCCTGGGGTCAAGTGCTGTGCAGGAGGCCAGGAGAGGGGTGAGATGGGGGTCAGGAGAGAGAAAGAGGGAGAAAATCAGCTGCCCACCCAGAAACCTTAGTGAAGGCTGGGAGCTGATGCTTGGGGCCCCATAAAAGCTAAGGGCAGGGCCGGACTCTCAGATCCTGAGAGAGGCGGAGTCCTGGACCCCTGGGTCTGAGGGAGGAGGGGCAGGGGCCTGGACTCCTGATCTGAGGGAGGACGGTTCTGGGGGCCTGGACTGCTGGTCTGAGGGAGGAAGGGCTGGGGCCTGGACTCCTGGGTCTGAGGGAGCAGTGGCTGGGCCTGGACTCCTGGTCTGAGAG
>NC_045454.1:15825031-15851340 GCF_002776525.5 Piliocolobus tephrosceles | reverse complement strand
GGTCTGAGGGAGGAGCGTCTGGGGGCCTGGACTCCTGGTCTGAGGGAGGAGGGTCTGGGGGCCTGGACTCCTGGTCTGAGGGAAGAGGGGCTGGGGGCCTGGACTCCTGAGTCTGAGGGAGGAAGGACTGGGGACCTGGACTCCTGGGTCTGGGGGAAGGGGGGCTGGGGCCTGGACTCCTGGATCTGGGGGAGGAGGGGCTGGGGCCTGGACTCCTGGTCTGAGGGAGGAGGGACCGGGAGCCTGGACTCCTGGCTCACCCTGGCCCTGGCCTTGGCTCCTGCTCGCCCTTGCCATGACCAGATCCCAGCGGGCTCCCATCTGTTGGAGTGCAGAGCTGAGGCTTTCCCAGTCAAGGCAGGAGGCCCAGATGGGCACGCTGTGGGGCGGGAGCACCTCCAAGGGTGGGGGCCATGCCTGTCTCGCTGTGGCCGCCTCTGCAGCTCCTTGCCATTTTCCGTGCTGTCCGCCTCTCCCTGATCTGGTGCCAGCTCCCGCAGCCTCTCTGCGCCTGGGCCGGCCTCCCCTCCCCCTCGCAGGGGACCTGGCCCACATCTCTGGCTGTCTCTCCCTTGATCTCCCCCTTTGCCCTCTGTCTCTTCTTCCTTTCCCTCAGACTGACTGTGGTTGCCACTAGATAGGAAATATCTGTCCTTGTGTCTCTTTCTCTGAGCCTCAGTTTCTCATTTTCTCTCTCAATGTCTCTCCATGTGTCTCAGACATGTCTCTCTGCTTGTCTCTGTCTCTCTCTCTATGTCCATGTCTCTTTCTCTGTCTCTTTCAGAGCATCTCTGTCTTTCCATGTGTCTCTGTCTTTCCTTCCCATGTCTAAGCTGCCTTCATTTCTCTTCTCGTCCCCACTCCTTTTCCTAAGACCACCCTCCCACCACTTCCTTCTCTAGGGCTTTTAGCATCGGTCTTCTCCCAATCCATCCATAGCTTCTCTCACTCCATCCCACTTACCTGACAGCCATCACTGACTACCCCTTTCTCCCTTCTCTCCCCTAGTCCTGCCCCAACCCAACCCTCCTTCCCAGCCCCTCTGGCCCACCCTGCCCCACCCCACAGAGCTGCACCCCCATCCCCCGCCTCCATCCCTGGGCCCATCAGCCTTTATCCGCCATCTTTCTCCCTAGTCCTCATATTCTCCCTCCACTGGCCTCTCCCGCCCTCTTCATCCCACCTACCTCCACCCACCCGCTCCTCTCCTGATTTCCCCTCCCTTCAGCCCCGCCCCAGACACACAGGGAGGAATCCAGGGCTGCAGCAAGGGTCAGGTGGTCAGCCAGGGAGGGAGGCGGCATCTGCTGGAGAGACTCACAGACAGACAAGGACACACGGACACAGAAGCAAGGACACAGCCAGGCATGCACACTCCCCATTACACAGTTGCACACGCACACCCTCATCTGTGCACTCAGTCTCCCCATCTTGGCTCTCCTGTTCCTCTCCTCCTCCCAGCCTCCCATGCCTGCTCCTCTACATGAGGGGCTGTACACACACACACACTGCAGCCCCACGCTGCGACACTGTGGAGCCTGCACACACACACACACACACACACACACACACACACACACACACACAGCGGAGCTCCCCCATCCAGGCCTGGAAGGAGAAAGAGAGGTCATCTGGTGTCCATCCCAAAGCCTGGACCTATCTGCACCCTGCCAGGGAAGCAGGAGGGCCTCAATAACCCCAGACGCACTAACATGAGCTCTCACAGACACACCCAGACGCGATCGCAGACTTTCAGACACTACGGGGGCCCACACACTCGCTGCCAGGGCCTGACCGAGCCAGCAGCTCTCATACACACATGCAACCGTGCACATGCAATCGCACAAGGTCAGGCGGAGATGCTGAGGGCTGGCCCACGACCTCGCGGATCCCCGCACACAAAGCCATGTCAACGTGCGCCACAGACACCCCGCCGCCCCCTGCGGCCCCGCGCACACATTCGCAGCAGCCCCACGACCACATGCATTGGCCGGGTCAGCCGGCTTCCCGGGTCTCGCAGGCCTGGTCCCCGAGCGCAGGGGTTCCGGCGCCCCCGCCCCCCGCGCACACCCAATGTCACCGGCCCCACAATGTCACACGGAAGCGGCGCCCAGCCGGCCCAGCACCTACCCCCATCTTGGCGGCTCCGCTGGGAGAGAGCCGGGCGGGCGGGGCGGGGGCCTCTGGGAGGGCTCAGGCGCAGGCTTGGGCTGGGGGCCTCTGCAACGCCCGCGCCTCGGTCGGTGCGCGCGTGCGTCCGTCCGTCAGTTGGTCCCACCGCACAGAGGCTGCGGCGGCCGCCGCCTCCGCCTCCTCATATGCCCGCGTCCACGGGAGGGGGGCGGCGCTGGCCAATCAGGGGCGCCGCCGTGCAGACGGACGGCCCGCGGCCCCACCCCCGGTACTGCAGCTGTCCTCCCCCTGGGCTCCGCAAAGTGGCGGCGCGGCGGCGAAAGAGGATCGCTGCGGAGGTGGGGGGATTCCCGGAGACCCCCGCAATAGGGGACCTGGAGACCCCCTCAATACGGGGTAGGGCCTCCAAGGAGGGGCGCTCAGGGAAAGAGAACTCCGGAAATCCTCTCATTGTGGGGGTGTGCCACCACCCAGAAGGATACGCTGTGGGGGGGCGGGTGGTGACACGGGGTGGGAGGAAAGCCCGGTGAATCACTGCAGTGTGGCACCAGGGCCCCTGGAGATGGTGGGAGGTGGTGCTGTTCAGGGAGAGGGCCCTGCAGGAGGTGAAGTTGGAGCGGAACACAAGAGACCAAGAAAGGCAATTGAGGAGGGGAGATGGGGGGAGGAGCCCTGAGATTCCTTCACTGTGGGTGCCCCCCACTACGCCTGAGCTATCCAATGAGCCACAACCACACAGGGTATACGGGAGACACAACACGGTGGAGGATGGCCCCAGGAGACCCAGAAAATGCCCAGTGTCACAGTTACACAGGACCATCACACTCATGGCCCAGACGCTAGGGACATGCACACACCACAGGGTTGCACTCACATTCCATCACATGCCAGCATGTGCCCCCATACACACACCACCCCATCACACACAGAGTCTCAAACATACAGGAGTGAAATACACACAAGGCACACACCTTACACACACATCATACCACAAGATAATCACAATCACAGTCACAAAGTGCTGTGCAGACTAATACGGACACTCCGAAAATCACAGACTCACACATCACACACACTACCACACCTGACCTCCCACCATTTCACAGAGACCCACACCGTGCAACTCAGAAACCAAAACACACCTGCACTCAGCACCATCACACACGCACAGGCCTCACACTGCCTCCAGACACACTACATCAGCCTTTGTGGACATCGTTGCATGATCCCACAATGTCATACACATCCTCACACACACTGCTCCCTAGTGTATCTGGGCATGAGCAACGGCCCACAGTGCAAAATTGCCAATGCTAACTGTGAATGACAGACAAAAAGGTGCACATACTTACACACAGCACAATAATTCAAACACAAGTCACGCGACACCCACACACCTCCCACACATACACACATCACGTTATTGCAGCACTATCGCAGACATCTTTGTTGCACCTCCAAACACACCCCAACGCCCTCACCCACATGACACACAGCCCTCGTCTCAGTATATGTACACACACAGACGCACAGCTGGCACCCACACCCCAGGCCTGCCGCCGACACACAACACCCCATCAGTTACCCCACTGGAGCCCAAGAAGTTGAGGCCTCCCCACTCACTCCAACACCACTTTGTTCTAGGAGGAACACCCCAGACTCTCCCTGGGGATGGTAGAGGGGAAGAGAGAGAGAGACAGACAGAGAGCATTTGACCTTGTAGCTTTCTCAGAATGTGGGTATCCTCTCCACCTGTGGGAGAGGAGATGTGGGGGATACAGGCAAGGGATGGGGAGTGAGCTTGGTGTGTGAGGGTGAGTGGGTGAAGGTCGAGGACCTGGTACAAGGAAATGTGTGAAAGGCTGAAGGCCAGAGAGAGGTACAAAAACAGAGACAGAGATTCAGAGCCACAGCATATGAACAGAGACAGGGTCAGAGAGTGAATGGAGACTTTCCCCAGTGCCCAGAGCCCCATCCCAATCCTGTCCTCTGACCCGTCCCCATCTTTCTCGCTGTCCTTTGTTGCCATGGTAACAGGGAGGCTGCCTCTGCAGCAAAGGAGGTTGGGCCTGCAGACTGGGCTGTTGCCATGGAGACTGGGAAAGGGGGAGGAGCCACATCTTTTAACCCAGATGCCTCGCCCCCAGATGCCCCCTCCCCAACTCTGCCCTCTTCCTGGGGGAGGGAAAGCCTATCAACATATCCTCCGTTCCTTCTCTTGACACCTTGGCCTAGAGGCATGGGCCTGGACCATCAAGAATGGGATTGGGGAGTTGGAGAAGCCTGGGGAGGTGGGAGAGGCCTGGATTCCAGGAGATTCTAGGCTCTCTCTACAATCTAGAGAGAGATTCCTCTCCAGCAGGGCCGGGGGAGGCCTCAAGTCCTTCCCATCCCACCTCAGACACAAGCTCACGTCCCCCTTCATGCACTTCCTCCTCAGGCACGAGCCTGATGAGACTGATGACTGTGCATCGTGCTCCTGGTGAGGCTCTGCAGAAGTTGGGGGGGGGGGGGGGGGGGGGGGGTGAGGAGGAAAGACTGGGAAGGTCACAGGGATAAAGGGGGATAGGGGAGATAGATGTGAGAGGCGGAAGGAGAGACACAGGGGGAGAAACAGACAGGCAGCCCAGAACCAGAGAGAGGCAGATACAGACAGATTGAAAAAGAGAGAGAGATTGGCAGATGCAGAGATGAGAACACGGAGACAGAGCAACGGAAGAGTTCAGTGAAGGTGACAGAGACAGAGGGAGGTAGAGAGCCAGGCAGAGACAGGCTTGGTAAACTAGGGAGACTCAGAGATAAAGGCCAGGGGGAGACTCTGAGCAGGAACCTGGTAGGGGATGGGGGACTCAGAAATGGGGGAGAGACCCCAGAGGGAACTGGCCTCGAGGCATTGGGACAGAGAAGGGGGAGAAGCCAAAAATGTCTGTAATCATGTTCTAGTCACCTCGACAGAGAGTCCAGCCCAAGGGCAGAGACATTGATTGGAGTGTGTAAGAGACAGAGATGCCAGACAACAAAGAGAGGCTAGTGCCTGCCCCCACACCTGTCCGAGAGGCACACAGGCAACCAGGGTTTGAGACGCAGAAGGGGACGGGTGGCGACGGGGGGCGCTGTGTGCGGGAAGGGGTCTCCTGAGGTGTGGCCGGCCTGCCAGGACTGCGCAGGGCAGGCGGGCCCTGGAGGACAGTCGGGCGCGCTGGGCTGAGCCTGGCCGACTGGGTGCTGAACGGACAGCTCCCAAGCCCCGGGCCGCCGCCCAGGGATGGGCCCAGCCTCGCTCTCTCTGGGACCGTTCCAGTCAGGCTTTCCTCTCCGTTCCAGCCCCCTCCAGGCTCCATTTAGTTTTTTATGGCTTCCTTTCTCTCGCCTCAATTCCGGGTGTCTCTTACCCTCCCGCTTCACCTCTGGTCTCAGCCCTCTATTCCTTCTCCACCTCACCCAGCCTCTCTCCCTGTTTCGCCGGCTCTGTGTCCCCTAGCTCTCTCTCCCCATCCCTCTCCCGCCCACTCTGCCCTTCGTTGTCTCTCCCCATCTCTGTCTCTCGCCATCCCTCCATCTCTCCCTTTCTGCTCGGCCTCGTTTTGGCTCTTGCTGTGTGACCTTCACTCGTCCTTCCTCAGCTGCAGTTTCCACAGAAACCTCCGGCGGGGCGAGGGAGGGCGGGGACAGAAGGCGGACCCACCTTTCTCCAGCGCCATCAGCCCTTCAGCCTCTCCCACCCCTGCCCGCCCGCCCACCCCCCAGTCTACTGGGATTCCTCACTTCCTCTCTTGGGGGCTGGGGAGGTACATTTTCAACAGAAACACGGGGGTCACAGTCACAGACAGTTGAAGATGGCCTCGCGGATACGTGCACACACGATCACAATGTCACTGAACCACCCCGGCCCAGGCACACACTCGCCACCCCAGGCACGGCCACACTCAGCTCACTGGCCCTCCCCTCCCCCAGCCCCATCTGCTTTCTGTCTTTCTGTCTCCGCTTCCGGTGTCTCCGCGTCTCCAGATCCCTGCATCTCTCCATCTGTCTCAGGGTCTCTGTTGCAGCCTCCCTCTGTCCTGAGAGAAGGTCAGTGGAGAGAGGCCAGGTGCTGGAACCCCGGCTGGCCTGCAGCCTGTAGGCAGGGCCGAGGGTGGAGAGAGCATGGAAGTAACCATCGAGGCTCACTCCGGTTCTCAGCAGGTGCCCCGGGGACCCAAGCCTCCAATGCCCTCACACCCCCAGGAAATGAGAGCCGGTATCCCCAGTTCTGGGGTTTTGTTCTTTTTTTTATTCCAACAGGGGCTGAGATGTGGCAAGGGGAGGGATGGGGGCCCAACTGACCCCCTCCCTGGGGGGGTCTCATAGAAATTCCGAGGTTTCTCCCCCCAAAAAAGAGAGGAAGAGAAGAGTGGAGGGGCACCAGGGGACACCCATCTGTCCAGAGGCCCTCCCCACCTCCAGAAGCGTGGGGGGCTGCGTCAAGTCTTGGGGAGCCTGAGCAGTTCCAGAATGGGGTCCTCCCCGCTGACTGCTTTCCGCTTCCCAGAGCGGCCCCCAAAGTCCCCAGCCCCTGGAGTCCTCGGTTCCTGCGCCCTTCTCGCCCGGGGCACCCTCTTGCGAGTCCACTGGGGGGCGCAGGCGGGCTCCAGAGCCGGGCCTCGGACTTCACCAGGAACCAAAGGCAAAATCGTGGCGTCCGGGGCGCCAGCGCACAAGTCCTGTCCCGCGCCCGCTGGGGGAGCGGGGACTGCTGGGGCCTGGGGCAGACCCCGTCCCTGCGGTCAGTTCGGGCGCCCACGGCCCCGCCCGTGATCACTCGTGCTCCGCCAGCTCCCGGGAACCGGCGGGGCCAGGCCGCGACCGGGGCGGGCTGGTGGCTTCCGTGGGGGCGCCCAGGCTACGCGGGGGCGCGCCGGCCCCCGAGGCCCGCAGCGCCTGGATGCGCCGGCACTCCTGGCAGACGCGCACGTGGGTGCAGGGGGTGGGGGCAGCGGGTCGGGCTCCGCTGGGGGGTCCCGGGTCGTCCAGGAGGCGCTGCGGGCCCCCGTGCGCGCCGCCCGCATCCCCACCCGCGCCGGCCGAGTACAACTTGCCGTTGCTGAGGCGCATCTCGCGGACTGCGCGCAGCGACAGCAGGGCCCGGCTCGGGCCGCCCGGGCGCCGGCGCCGGCGGGAACGCGACGTCTTGCGGCAAGACACGGCGTGGCGCAGCTCCTGCAGCATCTCCTGGCACACCGACACCTGGGGGCGGCGCGGGCGGTCACCGTCCCGGTGCAGTCCGCCTCCCGCCTCCCGCCTCCCCCAGCTCCTCTCCACACCCCACTCCTCCTCCTCCTTTACTCGGCCGGGTCTTTCTTCCTTCTGCCCTCGCTTCCCTTCCCACTTTTCTTCCCTTTATCCCCCCCCGTGTTTTTTGCCTCCCCTCTCCACCTCTCCCTTCCTGTCTCCCCACTTATCTCCAATGTCTCCATTCTTCTCTGCGTGTGTTCCTGAATCTGCCCTTCACCTTCCACCTATGCTCCTCTCTTTCCTCTGGTCTTTTCACTCTAAATTTTCTCCAGTTCTTCCCTCCTGATTTCCCATCCTCTGCCCCTCATCCGTGCGTTCATTATTGCAAGGCATATTTACCCGTGGCCTGCTGTGTGCCTGGCACTGTTCTGGGCACTGGGGATATATGGCAGAGAACGAAACAGAAGTCCCAGCCTTCATGGAGGTTATACTCAAGTGTGCAGACATAAGATAACAAACATTCATGTAGTATGCTGGGCGCAATGAGTGCTTTGGAAAGAAAATGGGGAAGAGGCCTAAGGTGTATGGGTAGGGAGTGATAATGAATTCGGAGACAGGGCAGTCAAGGAAGACCTCACTGAGAGAAGGATCCTCAAATAAAGACAGGGTGAGCCACCTGGAGACCTGGGAGGCCAGCATGCTGGACAGATAACCAGGCAGGGCTGAAGTGCCCAGGTGGGAGCGACTTGGCACGTCTGAGGCACTGCAAGCAGGTCAGCGTGACTGGAGGGGAGCGTGCACAGGGAACACAGGGAAATGAGGTCAAAGGCGGCTGGCTCTGCTAAGGCCCATAAACCACTGGAAGGATTTTTGGCTTTCATTCTGACAATCAGAATGGAAGAGTCAGATGGGAGTCATTGGAGAGCTGTAGATACAGGACTGCTGTGTTTTCACAGGATCACTCTGGAGCTGTATTGAGAACAGATTGCCTGGGGAAGCCAAGGGTAAGAGCAGGGAGTCCGTGGAGGAAGCTACAACAATAACTCGGGCAGGAGATGGGGGTGGCTGGACCAGAGCAACCTGAGAAGGGGCTGGATTCTGGACATATTCTGAAGGTGGAGCCAATAGGATCTGCTAAGAGATCAGATACGGGGCATGGAAGAGAGGGAATAGTGAAACAAAAGTCCAATATTTTGGCCTGAGCAACTGGAAGGACCAAGTTGCCTCACGGGTGGGCAGAAGCCCAATGTTGGACACATTGCGTCACGTGCACACCTATCAGAAATCCAAGTGGAGATGCCAAGTGTGGAGCTGAAGTTGCAGACCTTGGCTTCAGGGGAGACACATATTTGTGGGTTAAGGCAGGCAGCCCTCAAGATCCCACCTCCCGCATCCATACCCCTGTGTAATCCCCTCTGACAGCATATCAGAGCTGGTCTGTGTGACCAACAGAATTAGGCTTGGCAATTGCACATTCTGCTTTCACCTTGCTCTCTCTGATTACTCGCCCTGGGGGATCTCAGCTGCCATGGTATGAGGACACTCAAGCAGTCCTTGGAGAGGCTCTTATTTGAGGAACCGAGGCCTCTTGCCAACTGCCATGTGAGTGTATTCATCATGTTTTTTATTTTCTGTGTCTTAGGATGTTTTGACACTTTAAACATCTTGCAGGCTGGGGAGAGACTACCCCTCCCAGAACTAGCCAAGCCTTAGAGATAGCAGAGAGCTCAGCTGCCTTTCATGTGCAAACCAACCAATCCTGAGTCTATACCCCCAACCTCCCCTTTTACCTAACTCTCACATACCAAGCCAATATTCTTCCTGCCCTAAATCAACCCAGGGGCCAGGTACCAGATAACTAGGGCCAGCCCCTATAGCCCAGAGTCCACTGACATTATTCAGGCTGGTCAGTCGTAAGCTGTTTCCCCTGCCCTGCCTTGCCTTTCCTGAGGAAACCCCAATAAAGGCTGTGGGCTGCTGGTTCCTGCTTCTAGTGTTTCCCTTGTGCCCCCTTCTCCTGGGAAATGTTAAGGAATAACAATCATTTTTCTTTCTTTTTCTTTTTGAGACAGTCTCACTCTGTCGCCCAGGCTGGAGGCAGTGGTGCGATCTCGACTCACTGCAACCTCTGCCTCCCAGATTTAAGTAATTCTCCTGTCTCAGCCTCCCGAGTAGTTGGGACTACAGGTGTGCACCTACCACGCCTGGCTAATTTTTGTATTTTTAGTAGAGACAAGGTTTCACCATGTTGGCCATGCTGGTCTTGAACTCCTGGCCTCCGGCGATATGCCCTTCCAAAGTGCTTGGATTACAGGCATGAGCCACCACACCTGGGCAAAAATCATCTTTCAATGAAATTGGTCTCTCCATGTTGTCACTTGGCTACTTCCAGAAACTATAATCCCATGGGGACATTTGGGACAGTGAGCCATCTTAGAAGGGAACCCTCCACCCCTTGTTCAGCCTTTAGACCACAGCAGTCTGGTCAAAAAACATGACTATGACCTCACCAGAGACCCACGGCAGCCAGAAACATTCAGCTAAGCTGCTCCCAGGCTCTGGACTCACAGAAACTGTGAACCAATGGAAGCTGGCTTTTTAAAGCTGTTAAGGTCATTTGTTATGATGGCAATAAATAACTAACACAAGAGTCACCAGCACATAGGGGGTCTTAAGAGCCATTTGGCTGGTGGGATCACTGAAGGAGTAGAGAAAGACCGAGAAGAAAAGCAGTATGAGGACTGAGCCCTGGAGCCCCACAACAGAGGCTGGGAGAAAGAGGAACCCAACGAGGGAGCCTGGGAAGGAGTGACCACAGAGGTGGGAGAAGGGGAAGAAGGGGCTTTGAGGATTGAGAGTGACTGGCTGTGCCAAAGCCCATTGCTACCTCACATAGATGAGGCCTGAGACCGGGAATTTCAGACGTGGAAGTTGTTGGTGACAAGAGTGGCTTCAGTGGAGTGGCAGGGACAGATGCCAGACTGGAGTGGGGGCAAGAGGAAATGGGGGGAAAGAAGAAACTGGAAACATCAGGGAGACCCCCCACCGCTGCCAAGGCTGTAAAGAGAAGGGGAGAAAGTGGGTGGTGGCTGGGAGGGAAAGTGAGGTCGGGAGAGGGTTTCTTTAAGACTGGAGAAATGACAGCACATTTGTATGTCGGTGGCCTGAATCCAATAAAGAGAGGATAACTGATGCTGCAGGAGGAAAGGAGAGACTTGCTGGAGGGATGTCCTTGGGAAGGCAACCTGGACATGGGTGGAGGGCACCTTTACTAGCAGCATGAACAGCTCCTTCAGAGGAGTCCTCGGGCCAAGGGCAGAACACTGGCAGGCAGCTGGATGCAGAGCCAGGGTCTGGGGAATAGATGTAAGGTCAGCCGCTGGATGTGAGGAGGGGAGGAAGGGCTGGAGGCTGACAGAGAGAGGGGAAGTGGGGAACCAGCAGTCCAGGGGCGCAAGAGCACAAATGGGTCTGAAAATGCAGGGGTGTGGCTGGGCGGCCCCCAGGGACATGGAAGCAGCCCTCCTGAACATGGTGTGGGACCAGACCAGGGCTATGTCCCCTTCAGGTTCCATTGTCTACTGTTTCCTCACCTGTTTCTCTTCTTTTTTTTTTTTTTTTTTTTTTTATTTGAGACGGAGTTTCCCTCTGTCACCCAGGCTGGAGTGCAGTGGCATGATCTCAGCTTACTTCAATCTCCACCTCCCGGGTTAAAGTGATCCTCCCACCTCAGCCTCCCGAGTAGCTGGGATTACAGGTGTGCACCACCACGCCCGGCTAATTTTTGTATTTTTAGTAGAGATGGGGTTTCACCATGTTGGCCAGGCTGATCTTAAACTCCTGACCCCAGGTGATCCGCCCGCCTTGGCCTCCCAAAGTGCTGGGATTACAGGCGTGAGTCACTGCACCTGGCCCTGTTTCTCCTCTTACTTCTTCTTGCTTTTCTGCCTCTGTGGCTCCCCACATCCTGTCCCTCACCTCCTCTCCCTGCATCCTCATCGTTCCCTGTACCTACTTTCCCTCCTGTTCTTCCTCACGCGCTGATTCTCTGGCCCCATCAGCTCTCTTACTTTCCCACCTCCTGCATTCCTCCGCCCTTCTCGCGATCCCCACCACCCTCCAGGTATGGCTCCCAATGCCACGATCTTCATGCACCTCAGCCCCTGGGGGTCCCTGTTCCTGCCCATCCCCGCCTCCAGCCTCCTCACCTCCTCGGACTCTGCTGACCTCCGTGTGGACCATATGAATTCCATGACCGCCACAAAGACAGCAATGATGAGGCCACAGATGAGTACGACAAAAATGCCGCCAATGTTCTCCATGCCCAAACCTGGGGGGCAAAGGGAGTTGGGGAGTCACGGAGTCGGGGTCGTGTGGGAAGGGGGCTGGGAGGGGGCTGTGGGAAGGGGACACCACACACAGAAGCTGACCTTTAGCTCGATGGTCCTCCTCCTTGGGGCACCGGCCCCCCTCCCACCACTTGCGCTTCAGGATCTCCAGCCGGTTGTTCTCCTGAAGCTGCAGGATGGCCAGTGTGATCTCATCCCGGAACGGGGAGCCTGGGCGGGCACATGAGGGGCTGGACCAGCCATACATCCGAGCCCCGCAGCCCTGCCCGCCCCAAACCCCAAACTGTGCCCTCACCACAGCCTTCCCCCGCTTCCACCACGTGCCCGGGGTTTTCCCCGTGGCCTCCCCTCACCCACCCCCACCCTGCCCAGTCTCCTCTCAACACAGCAGCCAGAAAGACAGTATTAGGAAGAGTGAGAGGCCACGCCTTTCCTGTGCTCAGGACTCTCCATGGCTTCCTGTTGCAAGCTCCTCCCCTCAGCCACTCTGAGACACCCTCACCCGCACGGCTCTCAGCTCTAGCCCCACCAGCCTCCTGGCTGCTCCCCAAATCCATCACACACAGTCCTGTTTTAGGACCTCTGCCTCTGCCTGGAATGTTCCTCTCCACACTTCATCCAGGTCTCTGCCCACATGCTGGCTCCCCAGGGAGTCTATTCTGACGACTTTATTTAAAATGGCACCAAGCGCCCCACTCCCTGTCAGTGTCTTCCCCTTAATTTACTTTGGAGCAGCTGTTACCACCTAACACTGTATTATATGGCTATGTGTTTATCATCTGTCGTCTGCAGCCCCATCAGGGTATCACAGCATCCAGTACGAGACTTGGTATGCAGTAGGACACCAGACGAATCCCCATCCACACCTCTTCCTGGACCACCTCTCCTCCCCACCCTCAAGTCCTGCCCTTAAGCCATCCTTGGGTTTCAACACCCCACACACCCTATTCTATACTTATTTCTTCATTGACTAAGATACTTCCTGACCATCTACCACAGAACCAGAGACATGGGCAGGTGAAGGTGATTAATATCTACCAGGCACCAACTGTGTGCCAGACCCTGGGTTTATTCAGGTCTTATGATGATCCTGTGGGGCAAGTATTCCCACCTGAGGCAAGTGTTTCTGAATGAGGAAAGCGATACACTTGCTTAAGGCTGTGCACTGAGTCAGGGAGGAAACTGGGATTTCTTTCTTTTTTTTTTTTTTTTTTTTTTGAGACAGAGTCTCACTTGGTTACCCAGGCTTGCCTACAGTGGCATGATCATTGTTCACTGCCACCTCCACTTCCTGGGCTCAAGTGATCCTCCTACCTCAGCCTGTAGCTAAGACTACAGGTGCATACCACACCTGGCTAATTTTTTAATTTTTTTGTAGAGACAGGGTCTTGCTATGTTGCCCACGCTGGTCTCAAACTCTTAGGCTCAAGTGATCCTTCTGGCTTGGCCTCCCAAAGCACTGGAATTATAGGCATAAACCACAATGACCAGATGGAACTGGGATTTGAATCCAGGTCGGTGTGACTCCTGGGCCTGTCCTCCAAGCACCAAGCTACACTGCTTCCCTGGCACCGACTCACCTACAAAGCTGCTAAGATCTGGGGCAATTTGCTATGCAGTAATAGATAACTAATACAGGTGTCATCAGTACGTGGATGATTTTAAAAGCCAAAATGCCAAAATTTGGTGACAATTTGGTCGTGATTTCCAGCACTGAGTCCTGGAAAAACATGTCCTGGGCCACGTGACGTGGCTCATGTCTGTAATCCCAACACTTTGGGGGGCCGAGGCGGGCGGATTACCTGAGGTCAGGAGTTTGAGACCAGCCTAGCCAACATAGTGAAACCCCATCTCTACTAAAAATACAAAAATTAGCTGGGCATGGTGGCGGGGGCCTGTAATCCCAGCTACTTGGGAGGCTGAGGCAGGAGAATGGTGTGAACCCAGGAGGCAGAGCTTGCAGTGAGCCAAGATCATGCCACTGCACTCCAGCCTGGGTGACAGAGCAAGACTCCGTCTCAAAAAAAAAAAAAACCAAACGTGTCCTGAAATGTAAATAGGCAATAAAAGTCTCCCTACCAGATCCCTCCATCCCTCCCATCCATCTTACAAGCATTTTTCAAGCACCTGCTCTGAGCCAGGCTGTAGGTTTTATGCAGGAAATAGGAAACAAATAAGACCAGGTCCTCACCCCCCAAGGGGCCCTTGAGGGAAGACAGCAAGCCCCACCACCCACATATACTGAATTGTACACACAGTCTCACTGAAATCTCCCAATAGCTCTGCGAGGGCTGGATTGCTGCTAGGCCTGGTTTTGTAGGTTGGGGGCACAGAGGCTCAGGATGGTGGTGTCACCTGTCCAAGACCATACAGCCAGGAGGCCACATGCAACACACCCAGCCTGCCTCGGGGGTGCCTGGCCCGGTCCTGGGCCTGCTCACAGGTGGTTTCGGATGCCCACGGCCCCGTTGTGTTCCACACCACGCTGTGCCGTACCCAGCGGCATGCCGATGCCGTAGCCCTTGGTGTCGAGGAGTCCCCCGATCTGGGTGAGGTTGCAGTTGAGGCGCCGGTGGTACTCGTTCATGGTGGACTCGAGCAGGAAGGCATAGCGGGAGTTGAGGACGCGGGCGATGCCCTCTTCTGTGCTCTTGACGAACACGCTGGGCTGCTTCGACTGCATGTAGTTCCACATGCGCTGGTACGTTTGGTACCGTGAATTCTGGGCAGGGGAAGACAGGGGAGGGTCTTTCCAGCCGCTTCCTTTCCCCGAGCCCTCCCCGTCCTCCAGGAAGTCTCCCTCAACCCAGGAGAGTTCAAGGTGATCAAAGGAAGACAGAAAGAGCCAAAGCAGAGGAGAGAGATGAGACAGACAAACTGTCCAGGCCAGGTCCAAGGCATCCCCACAACCGCTGTGCCCACCACCCACCTGGGGGCCCGGTGAGTGCACCTCCACCTCCTCCCCCTTAATCCTCCAGCCAGTGACCCCTGCCCAACTCAGGCCTCCTTTAGACCACTAGGACCTCCCTGCCAAGCTTGCTTTCCTTTTCTTTCTTTTCCACCATCCCAAAATACAAAGGATCAAGCACTTTTCACCTTGAAGGGCCTTCCCTTCTCTCTGTCAGCCCATATTCCTGGTCCCGACCCTTTCAGCAGCCTTCTTGATCCCATTTGGCCCATATGACATTGACATTTGATACCACATATGCTTCCCTGCTCTCATTGCCCAGTTCCCTAGCCAGCCAGCTGCAATCCCCATGACAGAATGTTTTCTGCTCCCCAGCCTCCAAAGCTGCTACTGACAGTCAGTCCCTCTGACCCAGGAGACCCTGCCCAGACCTATCCTGAGCTGCTTTGCATGGCAGGGATCCCAATACCATGCCCAAGAGGTTCTGGTGGCCCCACCTGGAAGAAGGTCATGGTGGAGCCAGCATGGATGGTGCCGTACTCGATGTTGGTCTGATCTGCCAGGTCATCGGCCGACTCCACAGGCACCTCCATGCGCTGCACGGTGAGGAAGGCGGCCAGGTTGGCCGTGTAGGAGGAGATGATGATCAAGGTGAAGGCCCACCTGAGGGGTGGGAGGGGTGAGCCATGGGCTGGAGCCACCCCTGCCACCCTGCCCCCATGGCCATGCCCCCCATTGGTGGTGCCCCTCCCAAGTGACCCCAGCATCCAGAAGGCTCAGTGATTGCTGGGTGCGGAAGCAGGGAGTGTGGATTCTGAAGCCAGACTCCCTGGTTGTAAATATTGCATCTGGAGATTTCTACTTCCAGATATAAAAGAGTAAGATGGTCTGGAAGTACCCTCCCACCATAAACAGCTAAAGAGCTGGATAGAATACAGGAAACTTTTTTTGTTTGTTTGTTTGTTTGTTTTGAGACGGAGTCTCGCTCTGTCGCCCAGGCTAGAGTGCAGTGGCGCGATCTCGGCTCACTGCAAGCTCCGCCTCCCGGGTTCACTCCATTCTCCTGCCTCAGCCTCCTGAGTAGCTGGGACTACAGGCACCCGCAACCACGCCTGGCTAATTTTTTGTATTTTTTTAGTAGAGATGGGGTTTCACCGTGTTAGCCAGGCTGGTCTTGATCTCCTGACCTTGTGATCTGCCTGCCTTGGCCTCCCAAAGTGCTGGGATTACAGGCATGAGCCACTGTGCCCGGCCTGTTTTGTTTTTTTGGTTTGTTTTTTGTTTTTTGTTTTTTTGAGACAGAGTCTTGCTCTGTTGCCCAGGCTGGAGTGCAGTGGCACAATCTCGGCTCACTGCAAGCTCTGCCTCCTGGGTTCACACCATTCTCCTGCCTCAGCCTCCCGAGTAGCTGGGATTACAGGTGCCCTCCATCACACCCGGCTATTTTTTGTATTTTTAGCAGAGACGGGGTTTCGCCATGTTGGTCAGGCTGGTCTCAAACTCCTGACCTCAGGTGATCCACCTGCCTCAGCCTCCCAAAGTGCTGGGATTACAAGCGTGAGTGACCATGCCCGACCAGGAAACTATTTAAAGACATAGGACAACAGACATTGTAGAACTGTGATCCCTGAGAATAGAAACAAAATGAGTCTTATTATTGTCCAGGCTGTTGGCCGGATTTAATTTATAGGAAGGGAAGCCCAAACAGCCCAGCAATCCTGCTGAGTTGCAGAGATGGAGACTGACGATCAGGCAGGCCAAGATGGCTGCAATCTGGGGGACATAGTGCCTGAGAGGAGGGAGCTGCGAAGAGAGAGAGGGTTCAGAAACCGGTGGTCCCCTTGAGTCTTTGACTGAATATCAATTTGTGCATGCATGGGGTGAGACTCTGTGGGGCTGGACAAGAGCAACTTTCAAGGAGAGAATAATTCTTAGAGTTCACACAGGGCTGAGAGCCTTTTGAGTTCCCTCCAGCCAGAGTAGAAAGATTTCATTGAATATATGAGACATTCAGTAGAGACCCAAAAGTGTAACATACTAGAAATAGGATTAAGTTAGCCCTAGAATAAAGGCAATGCTAATGTTGTCCTAAAAGAGTTTAAAAACAGGCCTAGAAGGATCAAAGTAATTCACAAGTAACTAGATTCCAGGAAAAGTCTCTGATACCCTTTAGAGAAATATATTCAGCAATGTAAACAATGTCTGTTATGTAATTTTTCTTTTTTGAGATGGAGTCTCACTCTGTCGCCCAGGCTGGAGTGCAGTGGCACGATCTCAGCTCACTGCAACCTCTGCCTTCCAGGTTCAAGCGATTCTCCTGCTTCAGCTTCCTGAGTAGTTGGGATTACAGGCGCTCGCCAGCACACCTGGCTAATGTTTGTATTTTTAGCAGAGATGGCGTTTCACCATGTTGGCAGGTTGGCCTTGAACTCCTGACCTCAGGTGATCTGCCCGCCTTGGCCACCCGAGGTGCTGGGATTACAGGCATGATCCACCGAGCTTGGCCTATTACGTAATTTTGTTTGTTTGTTTGTTTTGAGACGGAGTCTTGTTCTGTCACCCAAGGCTGTAGTGTGGTGGCGCGATCTCGGCTCACTGCAAGCTCCGCCTCCTAGGTTCACGCCATTCTCCTGCCTCAGCCTCCTGTGTAGCTGGGACTACAGGTGCCCACCACCATGCCCGGCTAATTTTTTGTGTTTTTAGTAGAGACGGGGTTTCACCATGTTAGCCAGGATGGTCTCGATCCCCTGACCTCATGATCTGCCTGTCTCGGTCTCCCAAAGTGCTGGGATTACAGGCATGAGCCACCGCGCCCAGCCTATTATGTAATTTTTTTTAAAAAAGACCAGGTTGGGCAGGGTAGCTCACACCTGTAATCCCAGCATTTTAGGGGGCTGAGGTGGGCAGATTGCTTGAGGCCAGGAGTTCAAGGACAACCTGGTCAACATGGCAATACCCCGTCTCTACTAAAAATACAAAAATTAGCTGGGTGTGATAGCGCACGCCTGTGATCCCAGCTTCTTGGGAGGCAGAGGCACGAGAATCGCTGGAATCCAGGAGGTGGAGGTTGCAGTGAACCAAGATCACCACTGCACTCTGGCCTGGGCCACAAAGCAACTCATGTCTCAAAAAAAAAAAAAAGACCAGGTAAACAAAGGTGCAGGAAAATGTGACCTATAACCTATAACCAAGAGAAAAATCACTCAGTTGAAACAGACCCAGAATTAACATAGATGATGATGGAATTAGCAGACAAGGACATGAAAACAGCTATTATAAATATATTCAGAATGCTCAGGAGTCTAGAGAAAAACATGAACATAATGAAAGGAACAGAAGACATAAAAAATAAGTGAACAGAACTTTTAGAGAATGAAATACACACATCTGAAAGACAAATTTTACTGAAAGGGATTACACAGATTAGACACTGGCAGCAGAAAAGCTGAGGGAATTTGGGCAGGCACAGTGGCTCATGCCTGTAATCCTAGCACACTGGGAGGCCGAGGCGGGAGCATCACTTGAGGCTGGGACTTTGAGATAAGCCTGGTCAACACAGCCAGACCCTGTCTCTACAAAAAAATAAAAAAATTAGACGGGTGTGGTAGTGCCTGCCTATAGTCCCAGCAACTTGGGAGGCTGAGGTGGGAGGATCATTTGAGGCCAGGAGTTTAAGGCTGCAGTGAGCCTGATCGTCACTGCAGTCTAGTCTGGATGACTGAGTGAGACCTTATCTTTAAAAAAAAAAAAAAAAATCCCAGCACTTTGGGAGGCCAAGGTGGGAGGATAAGCTGAGTTCAGGAGTTTGTGAACAGCCTGACTAACATGGCGAAAACCCGTCTCTACCAGAAATACAAAACTTAGCCAAGTGTGGTGGCGCATGCCTGTGATCCCAGTTACTCAGGAGGCTGAGGGAGGAGAATTGCCTGAACCTGGGAGGCGGAGGTTGCAATGAGCTGAGATTGTGCCACCGTACTCCAGCCTGGGTGACAGAGTAAGACTTTGTCTCGCCGATGCAGATGGGTTGCCTGAGCTCAGAGGTTCTACCAGCCTGACCAACATGGAGAAACCCTGTCTCTACTAAAAATATAAAATTAGTCGGGCGTGGTGGTGCATGCCTGTAATCCCAGCTACTTGCGAGGTTGAGGCAGGAGAACCGCTTGAACCCAGGAAGTGGAGGATGTGGTGAGCTGAGATCTTGCCACTGCACTCCAGCCTGGGTGACAAGAGTGGAAATCCATCTCAAAAAAAAAAAAAAAAAAAAAAAAAAAGATTAGAGAATTTGAAGACTGCAATAATCTATCCAAAATAAAGCACAGAAAGGAAAAAGTGACTGAAAATGAGCACAGAGCCTCAATGGCAAAAAAATCTGATGAAGTAATGGCCTACAACTTTTCAAATTTGATGAAAACCATAAACTTGTAGATCTAAGCTCCATAAACCCCAGGTAGGCTAAACACACATATTTATAAAACGCACCAAGACACATTCTAATCAATTGCTGAAAACCAACAATAAAGAGAAACATCTTAAAAGCAGCTAGAAGGGGGGAAACAAATTACATTCAGATAATCAAAGATAACATGGGTGCCAGTCGACTTCTTGTCAGAGAGTGTGCAAGCCCAAAGACGATGCAACACGCTGAAAGAAAAATCAAAACAAGCTGTCAACCTAGAATTCCACAGCAGGCAAAAATATCCCTCAAAGAAGACACACTAACACATTTTCATACAAAACCAAAGCTGGGAGAATTAATTGCCAGCAGACCCGCACAGCAAGAAATATTAAAGGAAGTTCTGCAGATAAAAGAAACACAACACCAGATAGAAACATGGATGTACCAGAAGGGGTGAAGGGTACCCTCTTCAAATGGTAGATTTGTGGGTAAATAAAAAAGATATATTCCTCACTTTCAAATTTCCTTATGAAGCATTTAGTGGTTTTGTTTTGTTTCTGAGACAGGGTCTCGCTCTGGGGTGGAAAGGCGTGAACATAGCTCACTGTAGCCTCAGCCTCCTGGACCCAAGCAATTCTCCCACCTCAGCCTCCCACGTAGCTGGGACCACAGGCATGCATCACCATGCCTGGCTAATGTTTCTTATTTTTTTGTAGAGAGGAGGTCTCGCTATGTTGCCCAGGCTGGTGTTGGACTCCTGGGTTCAAGCAATCCTCCCACCTCAGCCTCCCAAAGTGTTGGGATTATAGGCGTGAGCAGTGCACCACACCCAGCTGCATTTACTGTTTAACACACACACATACACACACACAAACCTAATGTATTGTGGGGTTCCTAAGATATGCAGAGCTCAAAGGATGGGAGGGTGAGAGGAACATATGTTGTCAAGGTCTTATATCTTATGTGAAATGGTATGATGTTACTTGAAAATATTTTGTAATAAAGATGCATATTGTAAACCCAGAAAACCACTAAGAAAAATAGAACAAAGAAGTATAGTTAACAAGTCAAGAGTAGAGATAAACAGAATCTTTTTTTTTTTTTTTTGAGACGGAGTCTCGCTCTATCACCCAGGCTGGAGTGCAATGGCTGGATCTCAGCTCACTGCAAGCTCTGCCTCCCAGGTTTATGCCATTCTCCTGGCTCAGCCTCCCGAGTAGCTGGGACTACAGGCACCCGCCACCTCACCCGGCTAGTTTTTTGTATTTTTTTAATAGAGACAGGGTTTCACCAGGTTAGCCAGGATGGTCTCGATCTCCTGACCTTGTGATCCACCCGTCTTGGCCTCCCAAAGTGCTGGGATTACAGGCTTGAGCCACCGCGCCCGGCAACAGAATCTTAAAAATCCCAACAGGCCAGGCACAGTGGCTCATGCTGTAATTCCAGCACTTTGGGAGGCCAAGGTAGGCAAATTGCTTGAACTCAGGAGTTTGAGACCAGCCTGAGCAATGAAGTGAGATCCCGTCTCTACAAAAGATAAAAAAATTAGCTGGGCATGGTAGAGCGCACGTATGGTCCTAGCTACACAGGAGGCTGAGGCAGGAGGATGGCTTGAGCCCAGGAGTCTATTCGTGCCACTGCACTCCAGCCTGGGTGACAGAGTGAGACCCTATCTCGAAAGAAAAAGAAGAAAAAGTCCCAGTAAACCCTCAAACATAGAAAAAGAGGAAAAGGGGAACAAAGAACAGATGGGACAAATAGCAGGTTGGCAGATTTAAACCTAATCATATCAGTAATTACATTAAGGGTAAATGGTTTGAACCAAGGGTTGGCTAACTATGGCCCACAGGCCAAATCTGGCCTGCTGTCTATTTTTGTACAGCCTCATAAGCTAAGAATGGTTTTTACATATATATAGTATATGTATATGTACATACATATATACATATACGTATATATACACATATACATATACTATATATATGTAAAAACTTATATGTATAACCACTCCAGCCTGGACGACAGAGCGAGACTTCGTCTCCAAATCGGAGTCTCGCTGTCGCCCAGGCTGGAGTGCAGTAGCATGATCTCAGCTCACTGCAACCTCTGCCTCCCAGGTTCAAGCAATTCTCCTGCCTCAGCCTCCCAAGTAGCTGGAACTACAGGCACACACTGCCACACCAGGCTAATTTTTTGTATTTTGGTAGAGATGGGGTTTCACCCTGTTGCCCAGGCTGGTCTAGAACCCCTGAGCTCAGGCAATCTGCCCGCGTTGGCATCCCAAAGTGCTAGGATTACAGGTGTGAGCCACCACGCCCGGCTGGTTTTCACATTTTTAAATGGTTAAAATGAAATCAAAAGAACAGGTTGGGTACAGTGGCTCACATCTATAATCCCAGCATTTTGGGAGGCCAAGGTGGGTGGATCGCTTGGGCCCAGGAATTGAGACCAGCCTAGGCAACATGGTGAAACCCTATCTCTACAAAAAGCCAGATTTGGTGGCACGTGCCTGTGGTTCCAGCTACTCAAGAGGCTGAGGTGGGAGGATTCCTTAAGCCTGGGAGGTTGAGGCTGCGGTGAGCCAAGATTGTACCACTGTACTCCAGCCTGGGCAAGAGAGAGAGATCTTGCCTCAGAAAAAAAAAAAAAAAAAAAGGGAATATTTTATGACACATGACTTACATAAAATTCAAATTTCAGTGTCAGTATCCATAAATAAAGTTTTATTGGAACACAGCCACATTCATTCATTTAATGTATCATCTACAACAGCTTTTATACTACAATGGAGGATTGAGTAGCTGGAACAAAGACCATATGACAAACAAAGTCCAAAATATTTACTTAGGGCCAGAGCAGTGGCTCATGCCTGTAATCCCAGCACTTTGGGAGACCGAGGCAGGAAGATAGCTTGAGGCTCAGGAGTTCAAGACCAGCCTGGGCAACAAAGTAAGAACTCTCTCTCTACACAAACACACACACACACACACACACGTAATAACAATAATAATAAATTAGCCAGGCATGTAGTCCTAGCTACTCAGTAGGCTGAGGCAGGAAGATCCCTTGAGCCCAGGAGTTTGAGGCTCTAGTGAGCTATAGTCACACTGCATTCCAGCCTGAAGACAGAGCAAGACCCTGTCTCTAAAAAAATAAGGATAAAGATTTAAAAACATCTTTACTTAGAGAAAATATAAATGTTTGAGGTGATGGATTTCCCAATTACCCTGATCTCAGCATTTCAGGATGCTGAGGTGGGAGGACTGCTTGAGCCCAAGAGTTTGAGACCAGACTGGGCAACATAGTGAGACTTCATCTCTACCAAAAACAAAAAAATTTAGCTGGGTGTGGTGGTGCATGCCTGTGATTGTGATTCCAGATACTCAGGAGGCTAAAGTGGGAGGGTCACTTGAGTCTGGGAGGTTGAGGCTGCAGTGACCTGTGATCACACTACTGCACGCCAGCCTGAGTGACAGAGCAAGACTCCATCTCAAAAAAAAAAAAAAAAAAAAAATCACCTGTACTCCCAAAAATATGTACAACTATTGCATAGAAATAAAGAAAAATTACTGGCCAGACATGGTGGCTCACGCCTGTAATCCCAGCACTTAAGGAGGCTGAGGCGGGTGGATTGCCTGAGCTCCAGAGTTCGAGACCAGCCTGGGCAACATGGTGAAACTGTCTCTACTAAAATACAAAAAATTAGCCGGACATGCTGGCATGCACTTGTAGTCCCAGCTACTTGGGAGGCTAAGGCAGGAGAATTGCTTGAACCCAGGAGGCGGAGGGTGCAGTGAGCTGAGATTGTGCCACTGCACTCCAGCCTAGGCGACAGATCAAGAGTTCATCTCCAAAAAAAAAAATTTACCATCTGGCCCAATGCAGAAAAATTTGGCCAAACCTTGCTCTAAGGCCTAAGCGTACATTGTTTATAAGAAACACACTTGGGGTGGGGGCATGGTGGTTCATGCCTGTAATCCCAGCACTTTGGGAGGCAGAGGCGGGTAGATCACTTGAGGTCAGGAGTTCAAGACCAGCCTCGCCAACATGGTGAAACCCTGCCTCTGCTAAAAATATAAAAATTAGCTGGGTGTGGTGGCATGTACCTGTAATCCCAGCTACTCAGGATGGTGGCATGTACCCGTAGTCCCAGCTAGTCCAGAGGCTGAGGCAGGAGAACCACTTGAACCCAGGAAGTAGAGGTTGCAGTGAGCTGAGATCACACCATTGTACTCCCTGATACTCACCACACACTCGGTCAGGTGTGGTGGCTCATAGCTGTAATCCCAGCACTTTGGGAGGCCAAGATGGGAGGATCACTTGAGCCCAGGAGTTCGTGACCTGCCTGGGCAACAAAGTGAGACCCTATCTCTATTTAAAAGAAAAGAAAAGGAATGCTCTTTAAATATAATAATCTAGATGGGTCGAGAGTAAAAGAATGGGGAAAAGATACGCTATGCAAACATTAAGCATCAGAAAGGCAGAGTGCCTATACTGGTATCAAATAAAGTTAACTTCAGAACAAGGAATGTTACCAGGAATAAGGAGAGACATTATATAATGACACGGGTCAATTCATCTAGAGGACATAACAGTCCTAAACATTTGCGTGCCTAATTACAAAGCTTCAAAATGCGTAAGGCAAAAATGGACAGAATTGAAGAGAAATGGATAAATTTCCTGCAATTACAGGGTTAGATTTCAAAACTCCTCTCAATAATTGATGGAACAAGTAGAAAATCAGTAACGATAGAGAAAAGTTGAATAACGTGACCAACCTATTGGCCCCAATTGACCCTTATAGAACACTGCACCCACCAACAGCAGAAACACATTCAATGCAACTCCACATAGAACATTTACCAGGACAGACCATATGCTGAGCTCTAAAGCAAGTCTCAATAAATTTAAAAGGATTAAAGTCCTCTAGAGAATGTTCTCTGACCATGATGGAGCTAAATCAGTCATAGAAAGATCTCTGGAAAATCCCCAGATCCTGTCTCCATCACTGCCTTGCATGTGACCTTGGAATTGTGCTGCAGCTTCCTCACCTGTGAAGTTAGTACAATTGTAGGCCCTTCCTCACTGGGTTTTGTGAAGAGTGACTGAGTTCATCTGGCACACAGCAAGTGCTATGCAAGTGTTTGCTCTCATTGTCTTGGTGACACAGGACCAGCCAGGGAGAACAGGCTCCCACCAGCCTGGCTGCAGGACCCCAGAGCAACCGCTTATCTTACCGTGGCCCTCTCTATCCTCCCTGCTGGCAAGTAAGAATGGCCAGGGTCCCTGTAGACCATGTAGATCTGAGGGGCCTCTAGGCAGAGGAGATGCTGAAAAGGGCCTCCCAGACCTCCCACCGTCACATTCCCAGCACGTGATAATGAAAACAGCAGCTGTCCTCCGCAGAACACACGTGCAAAGTGCTATGCTAGGCACTGGTATGGGGATGGAGTGAGGGCTTGATAGAGAGAGATGAATTATACAGCCTCCTGCAAAATAAAACCAAAACCCCAAGGCACAAAGACCCAGGGTCTGACTCAGCCTCTCCAGAAACCAAGTCTCTCCAAACCCATCTTACTGGTCAATGCTGTCATTCATGCAAAACAAAACTATTTGGCCAGACGCAGTGGCTCACGCCTGTATCCCAGCACTTCAGAAGGCCGAGGCGGGTGGATCATCTGAGGTCAGGAGTTTGAGACCAGCCTGGCCAACATGATGAAACCCCGTCTCTACTAAAAATACAAAAAATTAGCCAGGCGTGGTGGCTGGCACCTGTAATCCCAGCTACTTGGGAGGCTGAGCCAGGAGAATCGCTTGAACCCGGAAGGTGGAGGTTGCAGTAAGCCGAGATCATCCCACTGCACTCTAACTTGGGCAACAAGAGCAAAACTCCATCTCGAAAATAAAAAAATAAAAACAAAACAAAACAACAACAAATATTACTCAGTGCCTAGTACACACCAGAAATGCACCTCTTGTTTTAATTGAGGGATGACTGGGTGTTGTGTTTGGAACTTTGCTGAGAGCTGCTCACTCTTGGGGGAAATCATGTCTCTGACAGCAACTCCACTCAAACTCAAGACCCAAGTTAAGACCCTTGCACGAGCTGCATTAGCAAATTATCACGTTCACAGTGACTTGTATTTGCACAAACATACTCATTTGTCAACTATTTCGATGTGTCAGATATCAAGTGGCAACATAATTCTGTTAAATGATCTTACTTCTCATCATGCCACTTACTCATTCTAAGCAGGCACCGATTGTTGCATTTGTCTTCTGGTGTAGCCACACTCAGGAATTTGTGTATTGCCATAATATTACTTTATTAGAAGTCACTTCCCTGCTTTTTCTCCTTCATATTGCAATTAGGGTATTATAGATTTTTTTGCAAATTATGCGTGTAGGAAGATATATTACCCTTGAATTTCAGCTCGTGGTGGAAAAGGATGTATTAAAAAATATTTGTTATAAAAAGAGGGTGTTGGGTCTGCAAGCACTGAAAACTCACTGGTATAAGCAAGAAGCCCCATTTGAGGGGTGGCAAGGGCAGAAGGAACCCACAGAAAATGAAACAGGACCAGAGAGGTTGGAGGAAACCAGGAGGACACAGAGCCTAGAAGCAAGGAGAGAGTTTCTAGAAGGGTGGCTAACCTGGTGAATGCTGCCTGGAGGTAAGACAGAGACTGGAGGCATGGATAAGGGGTTGTATGTGCCCCTGGTGCAGCTGGGGTTGGGGGAAGGCGGGCAAAGCCCAACTACTGGCTAGATCTGAGGTTTTGTGGTTTTCTGGCCAGGAGGGCGTGAGGAAAGGAGGACCTCGGGAAAAGTTGAGGACAATGGCTGCAGAGACAGCTTAAGGCGCCAACTAGAGATGGACGAGTGAAAGCAGGAAGGGCTCAGAGAATGGGAAGAGGGAGGTCAGAGGACTCATCACACCAAGTGACCAAGGGAGAGTTGGGAGGGATGGGGGCCACGGTCAGAGTGAAACCTTAGAAATGTTGACTCCCGGCCGGGTGCAGTGGCTCATGCCTGTAATCCCTGCACTTTGGGAGACCAAGGCGGGTGGATCATGAGGTCAGGAGATCAAGACTGTCCTGGCTAACATGGTGAAACCCCATCTCTACTAAAAATACAAAAAAAAAAAAAAATTAGCCAGGCGTGGTGGCAGGTGCTTGTAGTCCCAGCTACTTGGGAGGCTGAGGCAGGAGGACCTGGGAGGTGTAGCTTGCAGTGAGCCAAGATCGCGCCACTGTACTCCACGCTGGGTGACAGAGCAAGGAGGGGAGGGGAGGGGAGGGGAGGGGAG
>NC_045454.1:15810477-15824631 GCF_002776525.5 Piliocolobus tephrosceles | reverse complement strand
GGGAAGGGAAGGGAGAGAAAAGAAAAGATGACTCCCAGCCAGGTGCCATGGCTTACACCTGTAATCCTAGCACTTTGGGAGGCCGACCCAGGTGGGTGGATCACTTGAGGTCAGGAGTTAGAGATCATCCTGGCCAACATAGAAACACCCCATCTTTACTAAAAATACAAAAATTAGCCAAGTAAGGTGGCGCACACCTGTAATCCCAGCTACTTGGGAGGCTGTGGCAGGTGAATCACTTGAACCCGGGAGGCGGAGGTTGCAGTGAGCTGAGATCACGCCACAGCACTGCAGTCTGAGCGACACAGCAAGACTCCATCTCAAAAACAAAGGGGTAAAAAAAAAAGAAACGTTAACTCCGGAGGCAGAGTCATCCTGAATAGTGACAAGACCTCAGGTGTGGCTGCAGGAGGCTGTGGGCTGAGGGGGCCTTGGAGAGGAGGGGCCCAGTTGGTGGGTTCTGGCCAGGCTGCTGCAGGTCAGCTACCAGCCAAGTCCTCAAGGGTGATGGCACCAAATCCCACCCCCTACACTGGACCCTGAGTCCCACAAGGGCGGGGACTGGCCTGCTGAGTCATGGTGCTACGTCACATCTGAAGATTCTCAAACATCTGCTGAATGAGCGAATGTGTGGGAGGACTTTCGGTGCAGAAGAGAGTGGGCCCCAGGGCCAAAGTCTCCGATGAGGGAGGGAACACGAGTGGGAGCTGTCTGGGTGACAGCGATGGGAAGGGGCAGAAAACAGCTGGCTAGAGAGTGTGACCCTCAGGAAAAGGGCCCCTGGCTGGGCGGCAGAAGCAGTGACCAGCAGAGAGGAGGCCACTGGTCTCCCCCAACCCTCCTGTGAGGACGCCACCATATTTGTCACGGCAGGTCTCCTGGGTGCCCTCTCAGCACCTCACACACCTGGCCCTCTCCCTCTGTCTAAAATGCTCCTCCCTCTCCTTGGCATGGACGACTCTGTTTCTGCCTTTAGGACTCAGCCCACTTCACCTCCTCAGGGGACCCTCCTCTGACTGCCCCCATGCTCTACTGTTCTGTTACTGTATCCTGTTTAGTTCCTCAGTAGCACATTTTATGTGCATCTGCAACATCATTATATAGAAAATATTAGTATATTTCACCTGGACTGTGTGACTGGCAGAATAGGCCCCGCCCATCAGCACCAAAGAAGTCTCCATTATAATCCCCAGAACACGTGAAGATGTGACCTTACTCAGCAAAAGGGACTTTGCAGCTATGATTAAGTTAAGGATCTGGATATGGGGGGGATTACTCTGGATTATCCAGAAAGGCCCAAAGGAATCACAAGGGTCCTTATGAGTGGAAGAAGGAAGTTAGAGAGAGAGATTTGTGGATCCTATGCTGCTGGTTCTGAAGATGGAGGAAGGGGCCACGAACCAAGGATGCAAGTGGCTTCGAAATGCTGGAAAAGGTAAGGAAACAGGTTCTCCCCATAGAGCCTCCACAAGGAGCCAGCCCTGCCAAGAACTTGATTTTACCCCATTGAGATCTATTTCAGACTTCTGATCTCCAGAACTATAGGAGAATAAATATGTATTGCTTTAAGCCACTAAATTTGTGATTTTTTTGCAGTAGCAATAGGAAACAAATAGGGCTATAGGGCTTTCATTGGATTTTTTGGGTTTGTGCTTTTTTTTTTTTGAGACAGAGTCTCGCTCTGTCGCCCAGGCTGGAGTGCTGTGGCTGGATCTCAGCTCACTGTAGCCTCAACATCCTGGGCTCAAGCAATCCTCTACAGGGGTATCATTTGAAATGATGCCCATCCAAAACCATTTAAAAAAACCATCAATAGGCCAGGCGTGGTGGCTCAAGCCTGTAATCCCAGCACTTTGGGAGGCCGAGATGGGCGGATCACGAGGTCAGGAGATCGAGACCATCCTGGCTAACCTGGTGAAACCCCGTCTCTACTAAAAATACAAAAAACTAGCCAGGCGAGGTGGCGGGCGCCTGTAGTCCCAGCTACTCAGGAGGCTGAGGCAGGAGAATGGCGTGAACCCGGGAGGCAGAGCTTGCAGTGAGCTGAGATCCAGCCATTGTACTCCAGCCTGGGCCACAGAGCGCAACTCTGTCTCAAAAAAAAAAAAAAAAAAACCATCAAGACTTGCAAGTGTCCAAGCCAGTGGACCAAGTGAATTGCTAATGCCTGCCATACCGCAGTTAATTCCACTTAGGAGAAGGGAAAAACTGCCACCTATTAAGGTTAGTCTTGAATTGAAAAAGGCACAAATTAGATAATATCTTTGGGACCTATTCTTTGAATAAAATAGGATGTCCAGTGTTGATTTATCTGTTTACTTGTTTATTATCAGCTCCTCTGCCTCTCCAGGGCAGGGATGGGGCTGATTCCTCACCTGAGTGCGTGGCACATGGACAGGCTCAACAGGCATCTGTGAAATTTTTAGAGGCATGTGAACCAGAGCAACTCCATCTTGAATAGGAACTGAGTAAAATGAGGCTGAAATCTACTGGGCTACATTCTCAGACGGTTAAGGCATTCTAAGTCACAGGATGAGACAGGAGGTTGGCACAAGATACAGGTCATAAAGACCTTGCTGATAAAAGGGGTTGCAGTAAAGAAGCCAGCTAAAACCCACCAAAACTAAGATGGCCACGAGAGTGACCTCCGGTCGTCCTCACTGCTACACTCCCACTGGAGCCATGACAGTTTACAAATGCCATGGCAACGTCAGGAAGTTATGCTATATGGTCTAAAAGGGGGAGGCATGAATAATCCACCCCTTGTTTAGCATGTCATCAAGAAATAACCATGAAAATGGGCAACCAGCAGCCCTCGGGGCTGCTCTGTCTATGGAGTAGTCATTCTTTCATTCATTTATTTATTTATTTATTTATATATTTTTTGAGACAGAGTCTTGCTTGGTCACCCAGGCTGGAGTGCAGTGGTGAGATCTCAGCTCACTACAACCTCTGCCTCCTGAGTTCAAGCAATTGGAGTAGCCATTCTTTTATTCCTTTACTTTCTTAATAAACATGCTTTTACTTTATGGACTCGCCCTGAATTTTTCCTTGTGAGAGATCCAAGACCCCTCTCTTGGGGTCTGGATCGAGATCCTTTTCCTGTAAAAGAATGACCATGGGTGAGTGAATTCTGTGGTGGGGAGGTGAGGAAGAAGTGTTCCTCAAGAAGGCCAGATACCTGGGGTTGCCCTGGAGAGGCTCCCAAGGGCCTTGAGGGCTAGGCTGAGCTTGGACAGTGCTGAGGGCCCACTGGCATGGGGGAAGGAGCCTGGTCCTGGCCCCAGCCCGGCCCTGCCTCTAGCTGACTACACAGTCTTTAGCAAGCTATTCCTTCTCTCTGGGTCTCAGTCTCCTAATCCATAAACAGGGAGCATATTCCCTGTTCCAAGCATTCTCCTCGACTCTCCATGGTTCTTGTGAGGAACAGGAGGTGAGAAGAATTGCAGGAACAGCAACCAAGTCCAGCTGCTATTTAAAGCCCAGGGTAGCAAACGTGGATGCTTACGGAGGCCAGGCCAGCAGGCGACTGCAGTGGGCAGTGGGAACGGGGATGGATGGGAGCAGACGGTGACACCAGGCAGGAATGCCAGCCAAGCGCTGCCAGATCTCCCAGATTTTCAAGGAAAGCAAGAAATCTAAATTTGTGAGTGAATGTGCTCCAAGTGTTGGCATTCAATTCCCAGTTTCTTAAAACCGCGGGCCAAGGCTGGGCACGGTAGCTCACACCTGTGATCCCAGCACTTTGGGAGGCCGAGGCGGGCAGATCACTTGATGTCAGGAGTTCAAGACCAGCCTGGCCAACATGGTGAAACCCTGTCTCTACTAAAAATACAAAAATTAGCCAGGTATGCCAGGCGCGGTGGCTCACGCCTGTAATTCCAACACTTTGGGAGGCCAAGGCAGGTGGATCGCGAGGTCAGGAGTTCGAGACCATCCTGGCCAACATCGTGAAACCCTGTCTCTACTAAAATACAAAAAGCTAGCTGAGTGTGGTAGTGCACGCCTGTAGTCCCAGCTACTCAGGAGGCTGAGGCAGGGAAATCTCTTGAACTCGGGAGGTAGAGGTTGCAGTGAGCCAAGATCACGCCACTGCACTCCAGCCTGGCAACAAAGCGAGGCTCTGTCTCAAAAAAAAAAAAAAAAAAAAAAAAAGAATTGCTTGAACCTGGGAGGTGGAGGCTGCAGTGAGCCAAGATTGTGCCACCACACTCCAGCCTGGGTGACAGAGGGAGACTCTCAAAATAACAACAACAGCAACAACAATATCAAACCTGTGGGCCAGACACCACAAGCTGTGGGTGTTTGCCGTCTGACATGTAGTTTCTTGGGGCTTGGGACGGGGGCAAAGAAGTTCTGTCTGAGATACTGGGTCCCTGTGGGACTTTGAGAAAACATCTCGGCAGTGACGGCTGTCCTGGCTTGGAGATTCTATGTCCCTGTGATGACCAGGGCAACGTCCAAGACAGTGACACTGATCCTGTTTCAATTGTACCCCTCCTGCCCACACAAGGCTGTAGGGCTCACAGAGCACTCTTCCATAGTAGCTTCACTGAATCCTCACAACCCTGAGACGTGGGCATCTTTCTCCTCATCTTTCAGGGAAGGTCACTGAGACAAGGGGAGGAGTGCTGCCTGGCCAAGCTCACACAGCTAGTGAGCAGCAGAGCTGGAGCTCAGCTCTCCCCACCCCATTCCTCATCTTTCAGCTTTGCAGGGGAAAACGAGGAATCAAATCTGCCAGGAGATGCCACAGCCCCAACCCCACCCAGGCCTCAGATGGGTCCTTCCCCCACCCCGGGCAGAGGCAGATAGAAAGCTTCTCACCAGACTCCGCTGACACAGCGCGTGGACAGTGCCCGGGGCATGATCTCCGAGCCCTGCTGCATGAAGCCCCCCACGGGAAACCACAGGCTGTTGCCCAGCGTGTACTGGTTCTCCAGGATGTGGGGGCGTGCGCGCAGGCATGGGTGAGGGTTATACCACTCGTAGGGGCTCAGCCTGTGGAGAGACGTGCAGCGGGTGGATGGAGCCCAGGGCCCAGGTGGGGAGGAAAAGGAGAGAAGCAAAGGAAAAAGATGAAGTCACGGTGATCAGAAGAAAAGGGGGAGAGATGGAAAAAGGAGTGAGATGGACAGAGACACACAGAGAAGAGGCAGAGAGAGATGCACAGAGATAGAGACAGAAGAGGCAGAGACAGACACAGAGATGCACAGAGAGAAATAGAGAAAGGAGGAGGTAAAAAAGGGAGAGGAGGGAAGGGGAGAGACCTGAACACAGAATCACAGAGCACAGTCAGAGCCACAAGGGGAAGAATGAGACTCAGACACAGGGTACAGAATTGAGAAAGGAGGGTGCAGGGAATCCAAGGCCCCAAAGGGGAGGCGAAGGACAGTTCCGAGAGTGAAGGGGCAGGTCAGTCCCAGAGGCCCCGGCTCGTGTCTCCTCCAGCCCCTTCCTTCCCAGTAGGCAGTAGACTCACCTGGCAGCCAGAAACAGGACACAGCTGACAGCCAAGTAGGCAAGAAGCATGAAGAGCCACACGGCAGGGGAGAAGGGGTCCAGGAAGGAGAAGTAGCCAGGCTTGCGGCCCTGTGGGGAGAGGGAGTGAGACCCGGAGCCACCCCTGGCCTGAGCCTCACACCCAGCCCCTGCCCCACCAGGGACTTGGGAGCCTGACCGGCCCATCTGAGGTCCTGGGGGAGTCTGGCTCCCACTCGCAGCCTCCAAGCCTCCATGCCAGGCAAGCAGCCCATGGTCTCCAGGGGAACCATACCATGTGCACTCGGTAGAGGATGCTGATCCCCAGGGTCATGAAGGGCTTGGAAAAGTCGATGACCTTCTCCCGCTCAGCTGTGATGGTGAAGGCGGCCACAGCCAGGTCTGCCTTCTGCTGGAGGGAAAGCCGGGCGGGGGCGGAGGGGGGCAGAGGGGAAGACAGAATTGGACAGTTAGAAAGAAATGCATGGAGAGTGAGCAACTGAGGGAGGTGAGAGAGAGAGAGGTAGGGAGCAGAAGGGGCCAGGAGCCTGGACTGACTCCAGGAGTCCACCTTGGGCCTGAAATCGGACTCTCATCACATATCCATCCTCATCATCTCACATCTCCAGGCACAATGACTCCATCCCCTAGGCCTCAACTGTGCCCCAGCATCAAGGGCTGGGGATGGGGAGTCTCCCCAGACTCAAATTCAAGCAGCAACTTCTCCCTAGGGCCATAAAAGAGCCAAGGTCCTGAAGGGGCTGAGACTGGCAGAACTCGAGATAATACAGGCCCAGACAGAACACAGAGCAGGGAGAGAGGATGCAGGGCCCAGAAATGACCCCCGGTGGGGAGGAAGGGTGCAGGTCAGCATGTGTCCACAGCCAGTGGAGACATAACCCAGGCCCCGGCCCAGTGTATAGTCAGGGAGATAGGGCACAAGCCCCAAACAGCAACCTGGTCAGGAGATGACACCAGTACCAAAGCACAATCCTGGATGAAGGAGAGGTGGCACAGGCCCAAAACTTCACCTGGAGTCAGAAATAGATGGCACAGGACCCAGATACAAACCCAAGGTCGGTGAGAGATGGCACAGGCACAAAAGATAACCACGAGGTAGAGAGAGGTGACACAGGCTAAAAACAAAATCCACGGTCAAAGAGAGAGCAGACAGGCCCACCGTGAAATCCAGGGTTGGGGAGAAAGGACACAGACCCCAAAGATGACCCCAAGCAGAGAGGGAGATGGCTCAGACTAAACAGCTAAAGCCAGGTACAGGAGAGATGGCACCAGCCTCAATATAACCGAGGAGCAGAGTGAGACAGCACAGCCCTGAAGCATCATCCAGAGGCGGCGGTGTGGCAGGGGCCCAGAATGTGGATTTGGAGAATCTCTCTGGGAATTCCTGGGTGTTGAGCATAGGGAACTTCTCTCCCCTTTCTCGTACACTTGCCACTTTTATGACTAATACATTAGTCGTCGTGGGAATCATCACAGCTAATACAGGACTCTAATTATTTTAAGCACCCACTGGGGGTCTGTCCCAGCAAGGCCCTGCTTGGTGGCCACATCCTCATTTCAGAGAGGAGGAAGCAACGGCCTTTCAGGTGGGCTCCAGTCCTGGGGCCAAACGCTCAAGATCCCACTTCCTCCTGAAAGCCTAAGGGCCCCCCGTCCTTTGTTCCCACACTGGCCTTCTCCTCACTCACTCCTGGGGCCATGCCTCAGGCCAGACACCTGCCTCTTGCTGGGCCGGGCAAGGACAGTGGCTCTGCTCCCGAAACACTCCTCGGATCTGTCCATTTCTCTACAACTCTACCGCCTGGGCCTGGGCCACTGGTACCTCACTCCTGACTACAGCATTGGCCACCTGCCCGGCGCCCCCTGTCGCCACTCATAACCTCCCAGTCCATTCCTCACATATAAGCCAAGGGGACAGTCTCCTGTTTAAAACCTGTCATGGCTTCCCCCAGCACCTAAGACAAAACCCTCTCATGGCCAAGAGGCCCTGGTGACCTGGGGCTCAGCTGCCCTGCCAACCTCCCCTCATATCTTCTGTCTTGCCAGCTCTGCTCCAGCCATGATGGCCTGTTCTTTCCTCGACGCAGCAGGCTCATGCCTGCCTCAGGGCCTTTGCACATGCTCTCCCCCAAGCTCTTCTTCCCCATTCCAGGCTCCCATCACACCCACCCCTTCAGCCCTCCCCAAAGCAGCCTCCAGACCGCACCTCACTCCTACCCTAGGGTCCTCTCACATTCCCCAGGCCCTTTCTTTTTTTTTTAAGATGGAGTCTTGCTCTGTCACCCAGGCTGGAGTGCAAAGGCGCAATCTCAGGTCACTGCAACTTCTGTCTCCTGGGTTCAAGTGATTCTCCTGCCTCAGCCTCCCGAGTAGCTGGGATTACAGGGGCATGCCACCATGCCCAGCTAATTTTTGCATATTTTGTAGAGACGGGGTTTCACCGAATTGGTCAGGCTGGTCTCGAACTCCTGACCTCAGGTGACCTGCCCACCTCAGCCTCCCAAAGTGCTGGGATGACAGTCATGAGCACCACGCCAGGCCCCATCACCCTGTTCTTAGCACGACTGGAGATGGCCTTGCTCAGATGCTTGGTAATAGGCTGTCTTCACTCCATTACAGGTTCCTTGCCTGTCTGGCTCAGTGGGGCAGCCCAGAGCCCACAGATGGCAGGTTCCCAACAGATCCTGCTTGGGTTTGACCGAGTACAGCCTCTCTGACTGGCATTCCAGGCAGCCGATGGCTCCCCCACCGCATTCCTGGGCCATTCGCCATCCCTCTCTCTCGTGCCAGCTTCTTTCTGGCTCTGTCTGAGGCACCTGTCCACCCTGTAGAGCTGGATCCTATCCATCCCTCCAGGGCCCCTCATGCCTTCGCTCCTCTGGGATGCCATTCATGGACCCCTACTCCCTGGACGCCACTGGATCTCAACACATCGCTCAATTTGGAAAATATCTGTTTCTTCTCTGCCTGTACTGCTAAACCACAAACATTTCAGAAGCAAGGCCAGTTGGACATGTCATGTGTTTCTGGCACTGCTCAGGGGTCAGCTTAGAGCAGGATCTGCTGTGTCTCATGTCCCATCCTCCTCTGCTGAAACCCAGGAATGTTGCTGCTTCCTCTGGGGCCCTCCCAGATGCAGAGACCTCTTCTTCCCTGGTACCACAATAAAACCTCACGTAGTCAGACACTCGCACGCACACAGCACTTACCCCATGCAGCCACTGTCCCAGGGTTTTCCCCAGAGTAGCCTGTTTGGTCCCAGAGCAACCCAATGCAGAGGGACCTCCATTTCTACCATTCTACACATGAAGAAACTGAGGCACAGAGACTAAGCCTCTTGCCACAGTCGACCCCTGGATTCGGAACCACTCCCCGCCTAGGGGCTTTATCTGCCTGCAACCCTGGTCCCTCCATGGCTGGGGGTGCCTGAGGTCAGGCCTAGGTGGGTGACTCCTCCCTGGATCCCAGGGAGTTCAAGAAATGAGGGCTTACTGATGGGAGGAGTCAGCAAGTCCTTGAACCCCTGGCCAATATGGTGGCAGCAGCAGCCTCCACCTCTCCCTGACACTGCTCCACATCCAATCTTCCATCCAGCACCATCCCAGGCAGAAGCGCTGGGGGTTGTCCTGTACACAGCCTCTCCCTCACCCCTCACTGCATCCATCCTCAAGCCCCCCGATTTTGACCCCTAAACACCTCTGGAACAGAGTCACTGCCCTCTGCCTCCACCACTCACACCTGCCCACGCCACCATCTCTGACTGAATAACTGGTCTCTCTGCCTCCCAGGACACACAGCCTGCAGCCCCAGAGATCCCAACATATGACAGTCTGGTCACAGTATTCCCCTGCTTAGATTCTGCAATGGGCCGGGCACAGTGGCTCATGCCTGTTAACCCAGCACTTTGGGAAGCCGAGTCAGGAGGAATGCTTGAGCCAAGAGTCCAAGACCAGCCTAGGTAATGTAGCAAGACCCCATCTCTACTAAAACTAAAAATAAATAAATAAATTCTGCAATGACTCTGCTTGTTCATATTTTTATTTTTAGAGACACTGTCTCACTTTGTTAACCAGGCTGGAATGCAGTGGTGCAATCATAAGTCACTGCAGCCTTGAACTCCTCAAGTGATCCTCCCACGTCAGCCTCCTGAGTAGCTGGAACTACAGGTGCGAGCCACTACGCCTGACTAATTTTATTTCTTAGAAAGACCAGGATCTGGGCTGGGCGCCGTGGCTCACGCCTGTAATCCCAGCACTTTGGGAGGCCGAGGTGGGCGGATCACAAGGTCAGGAGATCGAGACCACGGTGAAACCCCGTCTCTACTAAAAATACAAAAAATTAGCCGGGCGCAGTGGCAGGCACCTGTAGTCCCAGCTACTCAGGAGGCTGAGGCAGGGGAATGGCATGATCCTGGGAGACGGAGCTTGCAGTGATCCGAGATTGCACCACTGCACTCCAGTCAGGGGGACAGAGCCAGACTCCGTCTCAAAAAAAAAAAAAAAAAAAAAGAAAGACCAGGATCTGGCTATGTTCCCCAGGCTGGTCTCGAACTGCTGGGCTCAAGTGATCCTCCTGCCTCGGTCAAAGAGCTTGGATTACAGGTATGAGACATGGCGCCTTGTTCTTTTTATTATTACTATTATCATTATTATTTTTGAGACCAAGTCTTGCTCTGTAGCCCAATCTCTGCCTCCTGGGTTTCAGGGATTCCCCTGCCTCAGCCTCCCGAGTAGCTGGGACTACAGGCGTGTGCCACCATGCCTAGCTAATTTTTTATTTTTAGTAGAGATGGGGTTTCACCACGATGGCCAGGTTGGTCTCAAACTCCTGACCTCAGGTAATCCGCCTGCCTCAGCCAAAGTGCTGGGATTACAGGCATGAGCCACTGCGCCCGGCCCTACTTTTTGTTGTTATTATTATTATTATTTTGTTGTTGTTTGTTTTTGAGACAGAGTCTTATCACCCAGGCTGGAGTGCAGGGGTACAATCTTGGTTCAGTGCAACCTCCCAGGCTCAAGCAATTATCCTGCCTCAGCCTCCTGAGTAGCTGGGATTACAGGTGAATGCCACCATGCCCAGCTAATTTTTGTATTTTAGTAGACACAGGGTTTTGCCATGTTGCCCAGGCTGGTCTTGAACTCCTGACCTCAGGTGATCCACCTGCCTCAGCCTCCCAAAGTGCTGGGATTACAGGCATGAGCCACCGCACCCCATCTTGTTCTTAAACTGTCATCCAAACACCCTACCCAACCCGACGAGGCCCTGACCACACCTATCACCCCAATAAAACTGTGCTCCACACCTCTTCCCCTTATGACACCTTGCCTTACACCTGGCCCCAAATCGTCCTGCACCATCCAACCCCCACAGCCTCACCCCCTACCATCTTGCCCTGTGTCCCACATTGCAGCCACACTGCCCTTTCCATTTGTTCATTCTTTCATTTATTTACCTGCTTGACAAATATTTGGAGAGCACCCTCCACTAGCCCAGCACAATTCTAGCTTTGGGGATACAGCGGTGAATAGAAACATACAATGTCAGGTAGCGACAAGTGCTGTGATGAAAAATCAAGCAGGCAGAAAGAGAGAGACTGGGGGAAGATGACGTTTTAGATCTGCTCCCCCCTATTCAAATAAGGGGGGTCTTATTTGAATAGCAACATGAAGGAAGTACAGAAAAGGCAGGAGAAGACCTAGGGGGAAGATTCCAAGCTGAGGGATCAGTGGGTTCAGTCCCTGAGGTGGGAAGAGACTTGCAGCATCCAGCAAGGCTGGAGCAGAATAGAAGGGGCAGGGAAGGCAGCAGAGTGGGGCCCAGAGCCTGGAAGGGCCTTGCGGGCCACAGTAAGGGAACTGGATTCTGCACCTTAGGCAATGGAAGACATTGCATGAGGATGTCATATAGGAAGGTGTGAACAGAGGGTGACATTATCAGACCACAGGCACAAGAGTGGATGTGGGAACCAGGGAGCCAACTGCAGATGCCCATGGTGGTGCTGGGGGCAGGACTGAGTGGCAGCAGTGGTGGTGGAGAGAGATGGTGAGATTTGGGTTTCATCTGAAGGTGGGATGGAAGGATCCTAAATGCTGCAAGTTCCTCCTAGGCTCCTTCTAGAGTCTTTGGAGCCCCCTTCCCTCCTCCTACTCACTTTTCATTTCTAAAAGAAAGGCTTATTTATTTGTTTTTGTTTTTGAAACAGAGTTTTGCTCTGTCACTCAGGCTTGAGTGCAGTGGTGTGAAAATGGTTCACTGCAGCCTCAAACTCTTGGGCTCAAGCGATTCTCCTATACCTCAACCTCCTGAGTAGCTGGGACTACAGATGTGTGCCACCTCGCCTGGCTAATTTTTTCATTTTTTGTAGAGATTGGGGTCTCACTATGCTGCCCAGGCTGGTCTTGAACTCCTTGGCTCAAGTAATCTTTCCACCTCGGCTTCCCAAAGTACTAGGATTACAAGTGTAAGCCACCATGTACGGTAAAAGACCTATTTCTTAGAGATGACTTCCCCACCCTGACCCTCTAGCCCCTACCCTGATGGGCCCCCTCACAGTTATTTAATCTCTGAAATGAAATCAGGAAGAATTTGAATGACAAGTCATCCATAATGATGGGGGGGGGGGGTGTCATCTAAATGCCCAAAGCCAATCAAAGCACTTGTGATAGTCCCTCAGCTCCCAACCCATCCCGTATACCCTGTTCTGTGCAAACCATATTCCTGCTTTGCCCGCTGCGCTCTGCCAGGCTCTGCCAATAGGGGGCGCTACAGGGAGGTTGCCAGACTGAGGAGGGAGGAGGGATTGCTCCTTCCTGTCTCCTCTCCCACCCCAGCCGTCTTCCACCCCCTCCCTGGCAGCATCGTTTCTTCTCCTGGCAGCAGATGAAGCCAACATCTATAAACCCATCTCATCCAGCCTCTGTCCAGAACCCAGTGCCAGCTGCGAGCACCTCTCCCAGGGTCTGACTTTCAGTTCCACGGAGCCCTTCCTCTAAGTTTCCAAGAATTTCAGCTCTTCCCTTTCTTCCTTCAGAACTAGAGATGTGGCCACTTCCTGCCATGATACTTCCATGACACCTGAGTGAGGGGTGGGAAAGCTATGACCCTTGGGCCAAGTCCAGCCCATCTGCCTGCCTTTGTACATAAAGTTTTATTGGAACACAGCCATGCCCACTGTATTGTCCATGACTACTTTCCATACGACAGAAGAGCTGAGGAGTTGTGACAGTAAGGCCTTAAAGCTGAAAATACTTACACTCTGGCCAGAAAAAGCTGGCTAGGTTGGTGCAGTGGCTCATGCCTATAATCTCAGCATTTTGAGAGGCCAAAGAAGGAGGATCGCTTGAGCCCAGGAATTCAAGACTAGCTTGGGCAACACAGTGAGACCCCATCTCTACAAAAACTTTTTTTTTTTTTTGAGACAGAGTCTTGCTCTGTCACCGGGCTGGAGTGCAGTGGCATGATCTCGGCTCACTGCATCTCCGCCTCCCAGGTTCACACGATTCTCCTGCCTCAGTCTTCTGAGTAGCTGGGACTACAGGTGTGTGTGTGCCACCATGCCCAGCTAATTTTTGTATTTTCAGTAGAGACGGCATTTCAGCACGTTGGCCAGGATGGTCTCGATCTCCTGACCTTGTGATCCGCCCGCTTCAGCCTCCCACAGTGCTGGGACTACAGGTGTGAGCCACTGCGCCTGGCTGCTACAAAAGCTTTTAAGAATCAGCTGAGCATAGGCGTTTGAGACCAGCTTAGCCAACATGGTGAAACCCCGTCTCTACTAAAACTACAAAAATTAGCCAGGCGCAGCGGCAGATACCTGTAATACCAGCTACTCGGGAGGCTGAGGTTGCAGTGAGCCAAGATTGTGCCACTGCACTCCAGCCTGGAGGACAAGAGCAAGACTTCTTCTCCAAACAAACAAACAAACAAGCAAACAAAAACCCCTAGAGGTCTGCACCATGAGCTAGCCACTGGTGCCTGCTCAAGGCTCCATACAGCATTCCTATTTGCCATCAGCACTTTGCGAGTGAATCTCCGGATCTGCTGGTTACATCTGGCCCAGGTGGCAGATCAGCTCGCACGCAGCCTGGACTGGCTGCAGAGTCTCTGAGGCTCTGGACCTCACTCCAAATGAAAAGCCTTATGGGGTGTATGGAAAGTAAATGGATTGAAGTAGCACATCCCAATGTGGTACAAGTTGTCACCAAAATCCAAAAAGTCCACCAAATGTCACAGCATCAACCCAATAGCACCCCTCCTCAGCAGTCTAAGTCTCAGCTCTGTGGGGCCCCTCCTCTGAGCTTCTAAGTTTTCATCTTTCAAACTCTTCCCCTTGTCCCTTAAGGACTAAGGGTGGGCCGGGCGCGGTGGCTCAAGCCTGTAATCCCAGCACTTTGTGAGGCCGAGACAGGCGGATCACGAGGTCAGGAGATCGAGACCATCCTGGCTAACACGGTGAAACCCCGTCTCTACTAAAAAATACAAAAATCTAGCCGGGTGAGGTGGTAGGCGCCTGTAGTCCCAGCTACTCGGGAGGCTGAGGCAGGAGAATGGTATAAACCCGGGAGGCGGAGCTTGAGCTGAGATCCGGCCACTGCACTCCAGACCAGGCGACAGAGCGAGACTCCGTCTCAAAAAAAAAAAAAAAAAAAAAAA